>NC_057802.1:68656106-68946114 GCF_018294505.1 Triticum aestivum
TGGCATGTTTGTCTCTTACTTTCAATATAAGCCCTTTATGTGATGTCGCTCAGACGTCCGACTGTGGCATGTTTGTCTCTTACTTTCAATATAAGCCCTTTATGTGATGTCGCTCAGACGTCCGACTGTGGCACGCACTGTCTTTCATTTTCTGTTATAAGCCCTTTATGTGGTGTCGCCCCGACGCCCGACTGCGGCATTATTATTCTTGCAGTTTCCTCTCGAGGAGTCATTCAGACCCTCGTTTGGCACCCAGTATTTATTTTGGGATTTCGGGAGGACTACCGCCCGACTTCTCTGTTATTTCCCCATGCATTATTGTCTCTATGTCTGAACGCACTTGTTTTTCTGTTCTCATGCTTCATGTTTACATTTGTTATATCTTATGTCCGAACTGTCTTGCGAGTACTTTCATAGTACTCACCTGGCTTGTTGATTTGGCCAAATGTTGACGAAGGCGATCTCTTGGATGAAGACTTTGATAGTGAGTCCGACGCCTAGAGGAATCCCAGTCAGTCCTGTGCGATCCTGGATATTGGTCACTTGTATTATATACGCTTCCGCCACCCGCAATAAACCTCCTCGAGCTTCACCCTGACGCTCGAAGAGCTGTAGTTTGCAGGAGTCATATCACCCGCTCCGCTGTGATTTTTCCACCACCGTTGTTATCATGAGTTAGTAGTTATGCCACCCTATCCGCCGTTATGCCTATTCGGCGTGCATGTAATAATTTGTTGAGCAGTCCCCGCTCAACCTTGTATTATATTCAGTACTCCTGGTATTTTTCTTCTGTGACCAAGATATTGTCTACCAGTGAGAAGGAATTCTTCTCTACTGGTCCGTAAAAGGGATTGGTCTCTCAATAAATATTTTATTGAAAAACCGGTCGTGACATATTGGGTGGGACAGGGTCGCGCTTAGCGCCGATGCGGGCGAGGATGTCCGCCGCTTGATTGTTTTCTCGGACCACATGGTGGAATTCGAGCCCCTCGAACCGAGCTGTCATCTTGAGGACGGCGTTGCGGTAAGCCGCCATTTTTGGATCCTTTGCGTCAAAGTCTCCATTTATCTGAGATATTGCAAGGTTCGAGTCCCCCCGCACGTCCAGGCATTGAATGCCCATGGAGACTGCCATCCGGAGACCGTGTAACAGGGCCTCATATTCTGCCGCATTGTTGGAGTCTATGTATAGTATTTGGAGTACGTACTGGATTGTATCTCCGGTGGGGGATGTCAGGACGACACCAGCCCCTAGACCCGCCAGCATTTTGGGGCCATCGAAGTGCATGATCCAATTGGAGTACGTGCCGTATTCTTTAGGGAGTTCGGCTTCTGTCCACTCGGCGACAAAATCGGCCAGTACTTGCGACTTAATGGCTCGCCGTGGTTTATATGTTATGTCGAACGGGAGGAGCTCGATAGCCCATTTAGCAATCCGGCCCGTGGCATCGCGGTTGTTTATTATGTCATTGAGTGGTACTTCCGAGGCCACCGTAATTGAACACTCTTGAAAGTAGTGTCATAGTTTCCGGGATGCCATGAATACCGCGTATGCTATCTTTTGATAATGTGGGTACGATGATTTGCATGGCGTGTGGACCGTGGATACATAGTATACCATCTTTTGAAGTGGGAATTTATGTCCGTCAATCTCCCGTTCGACGACGAGCACTGCGCTTACAACTTGGTGAGTTGCCGCTATATATAACAGCATTGGTTCGCCGACATTTGGCGCGACCAAGATTCGGTTGGTGGCCAGGATGGCTTTTATTTCTTCCAATCCGGCCGTGGCCACATCCGTCCATTCGAAATGTTCGGTGCGCTGAAGAAGGCGATAAAGGGGTCTTGCCATTTCTCCTAATCGGGAGATAAAGCGGCTTAAGGCCGCCACACATCCAGTTAGTTTCTGAATTTGCTTGAGGTCTGTTGGGGTAGGCAACTGTGACAGAGCTCGGATTTTAGCCGGATTTGCTTCGATTCCTCTACTGGAGACGATGAAGCCCAGGAGCTTTCCGGCATGCACGCCAAAAACACATTTTTTCGGATTGAGCTTGATGTCGTATGTTCGCAGATTGTCGAACGTGAGCCTCAAGTCGTCTATTAAGGATTCGACGTGTCTGGTTTTAACGACCACATCGTCTACGTATGCCTCCACTGTTTTGCCGATCTGTTTTTCCAGGCATGTCTGAATCATGCGTTGATACGTTGCCCCGGCGTTCTTAAGCCCGAAAGGCATGGTGTTAAAACAGAAGGGGCCGTATGGGGTGATAAATGCTGTTGCGGCTTGGTTGGACTTCGCCATCTTAATTTGATGGTATCCGGAGTATGCGTCGAGGAAACACAATGAGTCGTGTCCTGCGGTAGCGTCGATAATTTGACCAATGCGGGGGAGGGGGAAGGGATCCTTGGGGCAAGCCATGTTAAGGTCCTTGAAATCGACGCATAGGCAGTCCGGATGTTTTATTTCTCTAATGAATCCAGCCTCCAGTAACTTGGCTAGCTCCTCTCCCATGGCTTGTAGCTTAGGTTCAGAGAAACGCCGAAGGGTCTGCTTGACCGACTTGAATCCCTTTAGAATGTTAAGGCTATGCTCGGCCAGCCTGCATGGGATTCCTGGCATGTCGGAAGGATGCCAGGAAAATATGTCCCAATTCTCGCGCAGGAATTCCCGTAGTGCGGCGTCTACAGCGGGGTTTAACTGTGTCCCGATGGATGCTGTTTTTAAGGGTCCGTTGGGTGGACTTGGAATTTGACTATTTCATCCACTGGTTTAAAAGAGGTGGACTTGGATCTTTTGTCGAGTATCACATCGTCCCGGTCCACTTTGGAGCGCAGCGCAGTTAATTCCTCGGCCGGGAGGGCTTCGGATAATGCCTCGAGGGCCAGTGTGGCTGTTTTGTTTTCGGCGCGGAGTGCTATGTCTAGATCACTAGCTAGAGTGATGATTCCATCGGGCCCGGGCATTTTGAGCTTCATGTACCCGTAATGGGGTATGGCTTGGAAGATCGTGAATGCCTCCCGCCCTAGAAGGGCGTGCTATCCGCTACTGAACGGGGCCACTTGGAATGTGATTTCTTCGGACCTATAATTCTCTGGCGTGCCGAATACCACATGCATCTAGTGTGATTTTCCCAGTGCATCGTGCCTCCGAACTAGGGATGATTCCTCTGAAGGTCGTGCTGCTTTGCTCAATGCGGTTTCTGTCTATTTCCATTTTTTGAAGAGTCTCCTGATAGATGAGGTTTAATCCGCTGCCGCCGTCCATGAGCACTTTAGTAAGCCGAAAGCCGTCCACAATTGGACTAAGGACCAAGGCGGCTGGTGCTCGGGCTGTTCGGAATTTAGGTTCGTCACTAGCATTGAAGGTGATAGCCGTGTCGCTCCATGGATTTATTACTGCCACGTGGCAGACTTCGGCAAGGCTGCGGAGTGCTCGCTTACGCCTATTATTGGAGGCGAAGGTCTCGAAGACTGTCAATACTGTATTGTTGTTATCCACGGGATGGTGCTCTGCGGTATTTTTAATGAGGAGATCCTCACTGCTCTTGGCCACCTGCCAGAGTACCCAACATGCTCTGAGGCTGTGTGTTGGTATGGTATCCGCTGTATTGTGAATTTTGCATGGCCCATTAAGCCATCCCTCCAATACGGTTCCACGCCCTGTAGTGGGCTTTTGCTTCTTTGTAATTGAGTCGGGCGACTTATGAGAGTGCACCCTTTTAGTTCGGACTGGGGGTTTTGTCAGAGCCGGATTATCCCAAAATTTTGTTTGGGTTTTCCAGGCGCTTTCCATCGCACAGTACTTCCGTACTATGGCCGCCAAGTCAGCGAAGTGTGCTATGTCACGGCGACTTATGGTGTTGAGGATTCCCTTGTCCATGCAATTATTGCAAAAGAATGAAATTGCGTCTTCCTCGCGACAGTCCTTGACCTTGTTCATTACAAGGAGGAATCTGGCCCAATAGTGGTGTACTGTCTCCTGGGGCTCTTGTCTAATGTGGGAAAGATCGTTTATATCTGGGTGGCTGGGTGGATTTAAGTCCGGACCTTGACCCGATCTGAGACCCAGGGGCGGAGGAGTTTTCGATCTTGGAAGTTCGGGCTCCGGGATGTTGCCTAGTACGTCTGGCCCGCTGCCTGATTCTAGGTTCAGGGTTTGGGCGATGTCCTCCCGTAGACGGGTATCCGGCTCAGAGAGCTCGGGAATTCGGACATAGTTTGTCCTCAGGATAGAGGAAGAATCTCCACATTCCTCCTCCACCACCGCTATCTGATGGGTGACCGGCGGGGAGTTAATCTCCCTTTGGTCGGGTTTAAGCCCGATCTGATCATAGTCTGTAGCGACTCCCAAAGCAGCAATGCGATCCAAGAGCTCGTTCAAAGAGGAGAGCTCTATTGGATCCAACTGCTCGACGAGTCCCGAGCTGACGTGGAGGCTGTTTTCGATGACATGGGAAGTCATTGTCGGCGCAGCGGCCGAACAGGCAGTCATGACGAAACCGCCTAGTCGAAGAGTTTGGCCTACAGCCAGGGCTCCCCCAGAGGTGATGTTGTCCTTGACAACAAGGCGAGCCATCCAGCCTTATGATGACGGCACAGTGGAACTCTCAATGAAAGCACCAATGTCGGTGTCAAAACCGGCGGATCTCGGGTAGGGGGTCCCAAACTGTGCGTCTAAGACGGATGTTAACAGGAGGCGGGGGACACGATGTTTACCCATATTCGGGCCCTCTCGATGGAGGTAATACCCTACTTCCTGCTTGATTGATCTTGATGATATGAGTATTACAAGAGTTGATCTACCACGAGATCGTAGAGGCTAAACCCTAGAAGCTAGCCTATGGTATGATTGTTTTTGTCCTTCGGACTAAACCCTCCGGTTTTTATAGACACCGGAGGGGGCTAGGGTTACACAGAGTCGGTTACAAGGGAGGAGATCTACATATCCGTATTGCCAAGCTTGCCTTCCACGCCAAGGAGAGTCCCATCCGGACACGGGTCGAAGTCTTCAATCTTGTATCTTCATAGTCCAACAGTCCGGCCAAAGGATATAGTCCGGCTGTCCAAGGACCCCCTAATCCAGGACTCCCTCACCTGGGTTCCGTACGGCCCCCGACTGTTACTTTGTGGCGGAGCGACAGGGCAGGTTGAGACCACCTAGGAGAGAGGTGGGCCTGGCCCTGGTCGGCGTCCGCGGTTACTTCATAATAACATGCTTAACGAGATCTTGGTATTTGATCTCAGTTGGGTCGTTGACCTTATACACACTAACCGCCACGTGGGACAAGATATGGGCAACCGGCGTTGGTATCAGCCGAAGCTCTTTTTGACGTTAGCGACTAAGCAGCGCGCGCCGCATTGGACCGTAAGCCCGCGCTTGTATTAACGGGGCTAGGTCTGCTTCCAGCCGCGTACGCAACATGCAGGTGTGCACTGGGCGATGGGCCCAGACCCCTGCGCGCATAGGATTTAGACCGGCATGTTGACCTCTCTGTTGAGCCTAGGTAGGGCTGCGACGTGTTGATCTCCCGAGGCCGGGCATGACCCAGGAAAGTGTGCCCAGCCAGAGGGATCGAGCGTGTCGGGTAATGTGGTGCACCCCTGTAGGGAAGTTGATCTATTCGTATAGTCGTGTCCACGGTAATAGGCGACCCGGAGTTGTACCTTGACCTTATGACAACTAGAACCGGATACTTAGTAAAACACACCCTTCCAATTGCCAGATATAACCCGGTGATCGCTCTCACACAGGGCGACGAGGAGAGGATCCCCGGGTAGGATTATGTTATACGTTGCTACTCGGTGAACTTACCATCTACTCTCTTCTACATGCTGCAAGATGGAGGCTGCCAGAAGCGTAGTGTCGGTGGGAAACGACACCTATGGGATCACAAGAATCCCTACTACGGTTGCCGGGGTGCAGGGTTGTGAGAAGAGCAGGATCAACAGTCAGCACAAGGATCGTTAACCCAGGTTCGGGCCTCGAGGATGCGTAATACCCTAGTCCTGCTTTGGTGGCTGTATTTCAAAGAGTTCTTGAGCTCTTGAACTAGCTACGGTGGCTGCGTGGTTCAAAAGAGCCGAATCCCTCTCCAGTATGCCATGGGCTTCCTTTTATAGCCGAAAGGGGCTGCCACAGTGGCACACAGGAGGTGGAAAGGCCTACAGTGCTATGAGCTTATCGCTCGTATTACAAGACAAGACGCATTTAATGCATAGCATAGGTGTCCCCTTGCTTTATTGGGGGCGGAAACGAGGCCCGTCCCGTCCGTCACCGCTCCTCCTCGCTTCGACACGCGCCCTGGCTAGCGATGCATGTGGCGCCATGTAGGCAGGCAGGCAGCTTAGGTGGCGTGGTGGTAGGGTCTTCCTGAAGATTTGCATGCCGCCACGCAGGCGCTTGCTGAGTTGGCCTGGAAGCTGCATGTTGCCACGCAGGTGCCTGCCCAACTGGTTGGGCGGGCAGCCGCATGCGAACGGCGGTGGAGACTTGGCTGGTGCGGGCTTGGCAGTGGCTCTGCTGGCGTCCTTGGCAAAGGTCTTGCCGGGGGACCCGGCAAGGGCCTTGCCGCGGCGCGCAGTTGTCCCCGACAAGGATCTTGCCGGGATTCTTGTGGTTTTCCTCGGCAAGGATCCTGCCGAGGGTCATTGTCTTCTAATCCTCATCTGATCTTGAGTGTTCCTTGTCTTCACAAAGATTTGCATGCCACCTGGAGGTGCCTCCCGAGCCCTGGCCCAACGTAGTTGATGGTGTTGGAGACCGTGGGCTCAAGGGTGGTGCGCTCCGCTGGTGTTGGACGAGCCGCCCCGGCAAGGGCCTTGCCGGGGCCGCTGAGGCTGCCCTGGCAAGGGTCTTGCCGGGGGAACCTTCTTCGTGCCTCTGCTCTTTGTGGTCTTGGCGTTGCCTTGGCCATCTTGTGCTTCGGCTTCTCTTCGGCTTCCCTCCTCTGCCCTGCTTAGTGCGGCCGTGGTGCGCGGCTCCGACTGCCCGTGCACAAGTAAAGGGGTACAAAGTTGCACCCCTACTTTTGTACACCGACAGGAGCCCCCGAGCCTGGGCCACACATAAGCTTGACACGTTGTTGGGCCAGGCCCAAAACGGTGCGCGGGCAGGCGGGGCGGATTTTCACCGTGGTAAACTGCTCGTCCGATGCGCTTCCCCACGAGCCGCGTTGAATGCGCGACGTGGAGGGTCGTGCGTGACGTGGGGGTCATTCATGGGGCGATTCCCGCATGCATGTGTCATATCGCGATACAGGGGCGGCTCGCGCCTTCCCCATGAAGAGGGAGAGGCGTAAAGGCGCGGCCCATTTACTGAGTGGGGCCGGGTCGCGGTCTTCAAGGCGTCCACACCCCACGATCACGGGGTGGGGAGAGGTCGCTTCACCCATCCCCTCGGTTCTGCACGTTCGCCACGCGTCCTCCATGCACTTGGGGTGGCAAGCGATGGAGGCGGGAAACCGGGCCGTCGCTGGTTGGGGCAGCGGGTCGGTCTCGATTCCCTGTGCCCCCGGTGGCTGGATTGGCCGAACGGGGCGGCCGAGCCCCGACCCCGCCCCTTTATAAAGAGAGGGAAGGGGGATGGCATCCCGCACTCTTCTATCTTCTATCTCCTCCTGCTTCTGCTTCTTCCTCTCATCCGCCATGGAGAAGGGGAACCCCGATCCCTCGACGGTGGCGGCGAGGGTCGCCGCTCGACAGCGTGTCCCTCCTTCTCCTAAGCCCGCGGTGGTGGAGCCGGCCGCGAGGGGAAGGGGGAGGGGGCGAGGCCGTGGCAGAGGTCGTGGTGCTCGGGTTAGAGGAGGACGGGGCGGCCCGCCGGCCTCGCCCCCACCGATGATGCCTTTCCCGACGGAGGGCCACGTTGGAGAGCAGCCCCGTGAGTTCTTCATCAGGCTGCGCCGGCCTCCGCGTCGCCGTCTTCTTCTTCCTGCCCCGTTTGCTCGAGATATGGAGCGTGACCCGCCCCAGACCCTCAGTTTGCACATGAGGGGCTGCAGGAATGGGGGCACGCGGGTCGACGTTGACTTCCCGACTCCTCGGGTCATGTACCTCCGCCGTGGATGGAATACGTTCGCTCGCATCCACAGCCTGGCGGCGGGGCTCGTCCTCTACTTCAAATTAATGGAGGACGGCCTGCTCTCCGTCAAGGTCTTCGGAGATTTTGGAACTCGCCTGAAGTGCTGCGTGGAGAGCTCCTCCGATGGAAGCTCTTCCTCGAGCGAAAGTGACGAGGAGGACAGCGGGGCAGATGATGGGGACGAGTTCGACTAGGCGTCGGACGCCCCGCGCCTGGGCGGGCGCAGCAGCAGCAGCATCTGCACCTGGCCGCTCCTCCGGCGGAGTTTTGCCGGGGGAGGGGCCAGCTCCTTGAACTTCTCGGGGCCGTCTCCTTGGGCGGCTGGCGTCGGGAGGCTGCGGAAGAGGAAGAGGGTGGGCAGAAAGGCCGTCAACTCGGAGTACACGGACACCGACGCCTTCGTCGCGTGTTTGGCGACCTGCCGCCTCGTCTTCCAGCTCCTTTCCCGACACCGTCATCACCGGCCCTCCCTTGGGCAGCCACTGAGGTGTTCTCTTGGTGCTTTCTGCTGCTCCTAGCTTGACTAGGTGCCCCTTTTGCCCTTTCTCCTTCTTGGCCTGCCTCCTGAGGAGAGGGAAAAGAAAGGGATTATGGGCATCTTATCTCTTTTTTAGTCTGTAAGCCTTCGGGCCTTCGTTAAATTTAGAACTTGTAATGCCCTTGCTCATGTTTTTCATTCCGTATGAACTGTACCTGTACGGGATGTTTTTAATGAAAAAGGGATGTTTGCCGGGTTTTTTGTGCGTGAGCGAGGCCCATGCCAAGGACGAGTCCTTGTTATTTTTATGATAAACATTGTTGCCCGGCAACAGGCCTTGCCCTTTCTCCCCTTCAGTCGACCATTTTCACGCTTTTGGTGGAGGCAGGGGCGAAGTAGAGTTAGGCTCCCTGTTTATCACCTCGCCACCGCAACTACTACCAAATTCCGACCCAGGAGGCAGCTCTTGGGTACAGGAAAGGGGGAGCACGGTGGTTTTAAGAATATAAACGAGGTTTCACATGTCCCAGTTCCATATCGAAATGCATGACAGGGGATAAAAGACTTATCTGGATCTGCAGGCCCCGGCAACCTTATCTTGCCACGGTCGAATCCTTGTAATTGCAGCCCCCGGCAGCTTTGGCTTGCTGGGGTCGGGACGCCGGTCCACTCCTTTTCTTCCAAGTAGCTCAGCAGAAGTGCTCATGTGCCCTACGAACCAAAGAGGATAGAACAAGGACAGAGAGACGCGCACTCGACCTCTAGGCTAGGTGTTAGTCGCCGCTATGCACCATCAACCCTAACCAAGGAAGAGACTCGACCTAGCATGCATGCTATAACTTAGGGCGCCAGCGCTTCATTTATTTATGCTCAGGGTCTGCGCCTAGCTTTGTACAAAGGGTTAGATGCCTTGCTGGCAAAGCTTGTACAAAAGGTGGCTTGCCGGGAGGCCCGACAAGCCGCGCCTTATGGGTAAAACTTGCGAAGATGCTCGATGTTCCAGGAGTTGCTCACTAGGACAGCATCTTCGGTCTCCAGGCTGACTGCGCCAGGCCTGGTGACTCGTATTACCCGATAAGGGCCTTCCCACTTCGGCATCAACTTGTTGGAATTCTTGGCTGACTGAACGCGCCGAAGAACAAGGTCGCCTTCCTCAAAGTTTCGGGCATGAACCTTGCGGCTATGGTAGCAGCGCAAGGCTTGCTGGTAGCATGCCGCTCTCACAGCCGCCCGAAGACGATCTTCCTCAAGGAGCGTTGTGTCATCTTGCCGCAACTGCTCTTGCTCAAACTCATCATAAGCGAGCACTCGAGGCGACCCGTATATGAGTTCCGTGGGGAGAACTTCTTCTGCCCCGTATACCAGGGCAAAGGGTGTCTGGCTGGTGGCTCGATTTGGTGTCGTCCTGATCGACCAAAGAACCGCCGACAATTCATCAATCCAGCGCCTTCCATCCTTGCACAGCTTGTCAAAAGTGTTTGTCCTCAGGCCCCACAACACTTCAGCATTTGCCCTCTCCGCTTGGTCGTTGCTCCATGGGTGTGCCACGGAAGCAAAACAGACCTTGCTGCCGAGGTCTCGAATGTATTGCATGAAGGTGTGGCTTGTGAACTGCGTGCCGTTGTCGGTGATGACTCTGTTTGGCACACCAAAATGGCAGACTAGTCCCTTGAAGAACTTGACGGCTGACTGTGCTGTCACCTTCCTCACTGGTTCTACCCCTGGCCACTTTGTGAACTTGTCGATTGTGATGTACAAGTACTCAAAGCCCCCGACCGCATGGGGGAAGGGGCCCAGTATGTCGATCCCCTAGACTGAGAATGGCCAGGAGAGAGGGATCATTTGAAGGGCTTGGGCTGGTTGATGAAGCTTCTTTGAATGGAACTAACACGCTTCACACTTGGTTACTAGTGTCATTGCATCCTGGAGGGCTGTGGGCCAGAAGAAGCCTTGCCGGAACGCCTTGCCGGCAAGGGCCCTCGACCCTATGTGGGAGCCACATATGCCTCCATGTATCTCCGCCAACAGCTCCAGTCCTTCCTCCCGGGGAATGCACTTCAATTTCACTCCATTCGGTCTCTTTCTGTACAGGACGTCATCGACGAACTAGTACAAGGCGGACCGACGGGCTACTTTCTCCGCTTCTTCCTGCTCTTCAGGAAGTTCCCCTTATTGGAGGAATCGGACAGTATGCTGCGCCCACGCCGGAGCCTGGGGCTTGACGGCGAGGACCAAAGGCATTTCTTCTGCCATGGGAGCGGCTGTCTCTATGGCCAGGGCTTGACGCCCTGCCGGATCCAGCTGCTCCTTGGAGGGCTCAGGGTCCACGGCGATATCCTTGCCAGCAGCCCCAGGGGGCTCGACGGGGAAGTACTTGCCGGGGCCTGATTTCCTCCGCTTGTTCTGCCCCGTTGATGGTTAGACGGATGGCTGAGTCAACCAGAGCAAAAAGGTACCTGGTTCCACAGGTAGCTTGAACGCAACATGCTTTCTCAGGTAATCGGTGATGTCGTTCTCCACTCGGGGAACGTGCTCCGCTTGGATACCGTCAAAGCGCTCCTCCAGCTTCCTCACCTCATCTACGTAAGCCTCTATCAATGGGATCCGGTAATCCTTGTTGACCTGTCTGACAACAAGCTGCGAGTCACCCCTGACGATGAGCTTCTTAACCCCGAGGTCTGCCGCGATCCTGAGACCAGCAGCCCCTCATACTCAACAGTGTCGTTGGTGGACATCTCCCTGGGAAAGTGCATCTGGATCACATACTTGAGGTTCTCTCTGGTGGGTGCGACGAGCAGCACACCAGCACCGGCGCCTTGCAGCAAGAAAGCTCTGTCAAAGTACATGATCCAGTCGCGAACTGTTCCCTTGCCGGGGAGAGCAGTCTCCTGGATCTCTTCATCAGGTGTTGAGGTCCATTCTGCAATGAACTCCGCCAAGGCTCTGCTCTGGATTCTTGAGGTACTTTCAAATCTCAGACCAAAGCTTGACAACTCCAAGGCCCACTCCACAATCCTTCCGGTCGCGTCTGGGTTGTGCAGTATCCGTTGCAACGGGAGGTGGGTGACGACAGTGATCTCGTGGGCTTGGAAGTAATGACGCAGCTTCCTCGAGGCCATAAGGAGGCCGAAGAGAAATTTCTGCACACCAGAATACCTTGATCTAGCCCCCTGCAAGAGGGAGCTGACAAAGTAAACCGGGTGCTGCATCATCATCTTCTTCTGCACCACTCCACTTGACGGTGTGGGCTCTGTCCTAACGGCGTCAGATCCTACCGGGGGCCTTGCCTTGCCGGCACTAAGCCCTGCCGGGGGAGTCTCTAACTTGCTGTCTGTTGGACCTGCCGCTGCCACTGCCTCTTCATCGACCTCCCTCAGCGCCAGTAGCGCGGCACTGACCACTTGATTCGTCGCCGCTAGATACAGCAGCAACGGTTCTTGTGGTTTAGGCGCGACTAGTATTGGTGTAGAGGAAAGGTATCTCTTCAGGTCTTGCAACGCCGCCTCGGCCTCGGGGGTCCACTCCATAGGGCCCGCCTTCTTCAGGATTTTGAAAAAGGGGAGGGCGCGCTCGGTAGACTTGGAGATGAATCGGCTCATGGCGGCAACGCAGCCAGTTAGCGGACGCACATCCTTGCTCCGCTTGGGCGCCTCAATCTGCTCGATAGCCTTGATCTTGTCCGGGTTTGCCTCGATCCCATGCTGCGACACAAAGAACCCGAGAAGTTTGCCGGATGGAACGCCGAAGACACACTTCTCAGGGTTCAGCTTGAGGTTGATCTTGCACAGGTTGGCAAACGTCTCTTCTAGGTCTTGTACAAGAGTTGCCCTGTCCTTGGTTTTGACCACTATGTCATCCATATATGCTTCCATATTTGTATGTAGCCGGGGTTCAAAACCAACCTGGACTGCTCTTGCGAATGTTGAACCAGCACTCTTCAACCCGAAGGGCATCCGTAAAAAGTAGTACGTACCACACGGGGTGAGGAATGCCGTCTTCTATTCGTCTTCTCTCTCATTAAGATCTGGTGGTAGCCCGAGTAGGCATCGTGGAATGATAACAGATCACACTCGGCCGTGGAGTCAACAATCTGGTCGATGCGCGGCAACGGGAAGGGGTCCTTAGGACAAGTCTTATTGATATATGTGTAGTCAATACACAGCCTCCACTTCCAATTTGCCTTGCGCACCACCACAGGATTGCCCAACCACGTCGGATGGAGCACTCCTCTCACCAAACCTGCCGCTTCCAATTTCCTAATCTCCTCTGTGATGAACTCCTGTCGTTCCAAACCCTGCTTCCTGACTTTCTGCTTGATGGGCCGTGCATGAGGACAGACAGGAAGATGGTGCTCAATCACCTCCCTGGGAACGCCGGGGATGTCAGATGCTTGCCATGCAAACACATCGACATTCGCCCGCAGGAAGGCGACGAGCGCGCTTTCCTATTTGTTGTCAAGGGTGGAGCTTATGGTGAAAGCCCCTCCCGTGCCATCCTCCTTGAGGGGTACCCTCTTGGTCTCTGGTGGCGTAGCTCTGGATTTCTTGCTCTTGCCGGTGGAGCTCTCTGGCACGTCCTCGATGGCAGTACAACACTCCGAAGAGGTGCGCTTGCCGGCGTGGGTGCGAGAGGTCTTGCCGGTCTTCTTCTTCCCTCCCGGGGCTCCAGCAGCAGGAGCAAGTGCCTTGGCGGCAGCTGCTGCAACTGCTTCCCGGTAGAGTAGGTCGGCACAGATCAGCGCGTCCTTCTTGTCAGAGGGGACGGTGATGATGTTCGTCGGCCCAGGCATCTTCAACGTGTTGTAGGAATAGTGTGATGCCGCCATGAACTTGGCCAGTGCCGGGCAGCCGAGGATCCCGTTGTAGGGCAAGGGGATCTCGGCCACGTTGAAAACAATCCTCTCCGTCGTGTAGTTCAGCTCGCCTCCAAACGTCACGGGCAACGTGACCTTCCCCTTCGGCTGGCTCCTCCCCGGGTTGACCCCTTGAAACGGGCCTGTTTCTCAAGGTCTCCATCAGGAATTTGCAGCCTTTTGATCACAACGGGTGAGATCAAGTTCAGACCGGCCCCGCCGTCAACCAGCATCTTGTTCACCTTGAGGTTGCGTATTGTTGGTGAAAGCAACAACGGCAAACACCCAACCGCAGTTTTGGGGTCATGGTGATCCTCGGCGTCAAAGATGAGGGGCGTGGTGGACCACTTCAGCGGCTTCCGGGCGTCGAACGAGGGCTCCGCTGCTGTAATCTCACGCGCCCACTATTTGAGCTGGCGGTGAGAGGTATGCAGCGAGGCACCACCGTCGACGCACATGGCCTCTGTAGCCTTCTGGAACTCTTGCTCGCCGGACTCGTCGTCCTCGTCAAGATCATCATCTTCTTGCTTCCTGTCGCGGCCCCGAGCGGGCCTCTCTTGTTGGTTATCCTTGCCGCGGCGGCCTCCTTGGCAGCCACGCTTCTTGCCGGACCCCTCTGCACCATCCTGGTCCTTTTCCTTGTACCGCCTCTCATACTCAGCTTTTTGCTTCTCAGCAAGCAGCTCGACTTGTCGGCAGTTCTGGAGGTCGTGGCCCTTGGTGTGATGGATCGTGCAATACTGCTTGCCGGAGCTTCCTGGCTTGTCGGCAGCCGCCAAGGCCCGGCAGGCGGCGCACCCGGCAATCTCCTTGCCAGGGTCGTCTGCCTTGGTCTTCTTGGCGGCGCCAGTGCTGTCGAATCCCTCGACAGCAAGCACGGTCTTTCCCTTCATTTCCTGTTGCGACGCCGGCCCATCTTCATTGGGGCGGCAGTGTCTTCATCAGTAGAGTCGGTTTCCGCACTGGCGTCTTCGCCGGGGTACTTCCTTCCCTCTTCAGCCCGGGCGCATCTATCGGCCAGTACAAAAAGTTCGGCCACATCCTTAACCTTGTTCATCGTCGGCTCTTCGTGCATCTTGCGGTTGCGCACGTTCTGATGGAACGCGCTGATCACGGCGGCGGGATGAACATCGGGGATGTTGTACTGCACCCGGCAGAACCCCTGGATGTACTTGCGCAGGGTTTCCCCTTCCTTCTGGGGAATGATATGCAAATCACTCGCCTGGCCGTGAGCTTGGTGGCCTCCATTGAAGGCACCAACGAACTCATGACACAGGTCCGACCAAGAAGAAATGGAATCCACCGGCAAGTGCATCAACCAGGACATGACGTTGGGCTTCAGCGCCTACGGGAAGTAATTGCCGAGCACCTTGTCATCGCGAGCTCCAGTAGCTTGCATCGCGATGGTGTAGATGCTGAGGAACTCCGACGGGTGGGTCTTGCCGTTGTACTTCTCGCCAACGTCGGGCTTGAACATGCGGTGGGATGGCCACTGGAACTGCTGCAGCCCACGGGTAAAAGCTAGGCAACCCACCTCGTAAGGTAGGCCACCAGAGATTCCCGGTGCTGGGTGGTCCATAGCGGGTCCTGCCCGCTTGTCCGACTGGTGGCGTGTATCGCGCCAGCGCTCGATAGTGGTTCGAGCGTCTTCGAGCTTGTTCTCGAAGAACTTGGCGCTGGTCGCGGTGAGTCCGCGGGTCGGACGATGCTATGGAGATGTTGTCACAAGCGTCGTCACGATAGGCTGTCATCCGCGACGGCTGGCGTGGAGGAGAGTGCACCGTGACCGCAGCACCCCCGGTCCTTCCACCGTCGACATGTGGTGGCTCGATGGAGCACCGACCCGAGGGCCCCGCCGATCGCGGGTCATTGTTGGCGACAGCGACGAGGCTCCGGATGGTGGCTCTCCATTTGTTGCGCTTCTCCGCAGCAGGAGGGAAGACGAGGAGTAGCTGCGTGCATGCCAAGGCTTCTGCTGGCGTGGGTGGTGGCGAAAGCTGCGTGGATCGCGGCGCGCTTCGACTTCTAACTACGTTAGAAGGAGCTCTACCACGGCCCAGCGGCTGCGTGCCATTTTCGCCAGCGCTTCGGCGGGCATGCTGGACTCCTTCGTCCCGCGGACGATGCACAGGGCTCTTCCCACTGCGGTGTCCGAGGTCTTCAGCGTGGTGACGCTGCTCGTTGCGCGCACCCTGGGAAGAGCGCGCTGTGGGTGCCGGCGTGGGCGTCTTGGAAGTTGCTGCGCCGCCCGGGGGTGGCACAACGACACTCCTGGAGGGCCCCGCGCCGCCTGCGGGGGGCCCAGCTCCGTCCTTGGATCTAGCGACGTGCGGCCCATCGTCTGGCGCGCGAACGACGCTGCTCGCCAGGCTCTGTCTGCCAGAGCGATGCTGGTGCTCGCTGCTACCTCTTGAGCACTGCGTTGGTTTTCCCTTGAAGAGGAAAGGGTGATGCAGCAAAGTAGCATGAGTATTTCCCTCAGTTTTTGAGAACCAAGGTATCAATCCACTAGGAGGCTACGCGCGAGTCCCTCGCACCTACACAAAACAAATAAATCCTCGCAACCAACGCGATAAGGGGTTGTCAATCCCTTCACGGTCACTTACGAGAGTGAGATTTGATAGATATGATTGGATAATATTTTTGGTATTTTTGTGATAAAGATGCAAAGTAAAATAAAAGCAAAGTAAAAAGCAAAGGAAATAACTAAGTGTTGGAAGATTAATATGATGAAGATAGACCCGGGGGCCATAGGTTTCACTAGTGGCTTCTCTCAAGAGCATAAGTATTTTACGGTGGGTGAACGAATTACTGTTGAGCAATTGACATAATTGAGCATAGTTATGAGAATATCTAGGTATGATCATGTATATAGGCATCACGCCCGAGACAAGTAGACCGACTGCTGCCTGCATCTACTACTATTACTCCACTCATCGACCGCTATCCAGCATGCATCTAGAGTATTAAGTTCATGGAAACAGAGTAACGCCTTAAGCAAGATGACATGATGTAGAGGGATAAATTCATGCAATATGATAAAAACCCCATCTTGTTATCCTCGATGGCAACAATACAATACGTGCCTTGCTGCCCCTACTGTCACTGGGAAAGGACACCGCAAGATTGAACCCAAAGCTAAGCACTTCTCCCATTGCAAGAAAGATCAATCTAGTAGGCCAAACCAAACTGATAATTCGAAGAGACTTGCAAAGATAACCAATCATACATAAAAGAATTCAAAGAAGATTCAAATATTGTTCATAGATAATCTTGATCATAAACCCACAATTCATCGGTCTCAACAAACACACCGCAAAAAGAAGATTACATCGAATAGATCTCCACAAGAGAGGGGGAGAACATTGTATTGAGATCCAAAAAGAGAGAAGAAGCCATCTAGCTACTAACTATGGACCCGAGGGTCTGAGGTAAACTACTCACACTTCATCAGAGAGGCGATGGTGATGATGTAGAAGCCCTCTGTGATGGATGCCCCCTCCAGCGGAGCTCCGGAACAGGCCCCAAGATGGGATCTCGTGGGTACAGAAGGTTGCGGCGATGGAATTAGGTTTTTGGCTCCGTATCTGATCGTTTGGGGGTACGTAGGTATATATAGGAGGAAGGAGTACGTCGGTGGAGCAACAGGGGGCCCACGAGGGTGGAGGGCGCGCCCCCTACCTCGTGGCCTCCTCTTTTGTTTCTTGACGTCGGGTCCAAGTCTCCTGGATCATAATCTTCCTAAAAATCACGTTCCCGAAGGTTTCATTCAGTTTGGACTCCGTTTGATATTCCTTTTCTGCGAAACTCTGAAATAGGCAAAAAACAGCAATTCTGGGCTGGGCCTCCGGTTAATAGGTTAGTCCCAAAAATAATATAAAAGTGAATAATAAAGCCCAATAATGTCCAAAACAGTAGCTAATATAGCATGGAGCAATCAAAAATTATAGATACGTTGGAGACGTATTAGGCATCCCCAAGCTTAATTCCTGCTCGTCCTCAAGTAGGTAAATGATAAAAACAGAATTTTTGATGCGGAGTGCTACTTGGCATAATTTCAATGTAATTCTTCTTAATTGTGGTATGAATATTCAGATCCGAAAGATTCAAGACAAAAGTTTAATATTGACATAAAAATAATAATACTTCAAGCATAATAACAAAGCAATTATGTCTTCTCAAAATAACATGGCCAAAGATAGTTATCCCTAGAAAATCATATAGTCTGGCTATGCTCCATCTTCACCACACAAAGTATTTAAATCATGCACAACCCCAATGACAAGCCAAGCAATTGTTTCATGCTCTATCTTCACGCAATACATGAGCGTGAGCCATGGATATAGCACTATAGGTGGAATAGAATGGTGGTTGTGGAGAAGACAAAAAAGGGAGAAGATAGTCTCACATCAACTAGGCGTATGAACGGGCTATGGAGATGCCCATCAATAGATATGAATGTGAGTGAGTAGGGATTGCCATGCAACAGATGCACTAGAGCTATAAGTATATGAAAGCTCAACAAAAGAAACTAAGTGGGTGTGCATCCAACTCGCTTGCTCACGAAGACCTAGGGCATTTTGAGGAAGCCCATCATTGGAATATACAAGCCAAGTTCTATAATGAAAATTTCCCACTAGTATATGAAAGTGACAAAATGAGAGACTCTCTGTCATGAAGATCATGGTGCTACTTTGAAGCACAAGTGTGGTAAAAGGATAGTAACATTGTCCCTTCTCTCTTTTTCTCTCATTTTTTTATTTGGGCCTTTTCTCTTTTTTTTATGGCCTCTTTTCTCTTTTTTTCCGTCCGGAGTCTCATCCCGACTTGTGGGGGAATCATAGTCTCCATCATCCTTTTCCTCACTTGGGACAATGCTCTAAAAGTGAAGATCATCACACATTTTATTTTCTTACAACTCAACAATTTGAACTCGATTCTTAGAACAAAATATGACTCTATATGAATGCCTCTGGCGGTGTACCGGGATATGCAATGAATCAAGAGTGACATGTATGAAAGAATTATGAACGGTGGCTTTGCCACAAATACGATGTCAACTACATGATCATGCAAAGCAATATGACAATGATGGAGCGTGTCATAATAAATGGAACGGTGGAAAGTTGCATGGAAATATATCTCGGAATGGCTATGGAAATGCCATGATAGGTAGGTATGGTGGCTGTTTTGAGGAAAGTATATGGTGGGTGTATGATACCGGCGAAAAGTGCGCGGTATTAGAGAGGCTAGCAATGGTGGAAGGAAGAAGGGTGCATATAATCCATGGACTCAACATTAGTCATAAAGAACTCATATACATATTGCAAAAATCCACGAGTTATCAGAGCAAAGTATTACGCGCATGCTCCTAGGGGGATAGATTGGTAGGAAAAGACCATCGCTCGTCCCCGACCGCCACTCATAAGGAAGACAATCAATAAATAAATTATGGTCCGACTTCATCACATAACGGTTCACCATACGTGCATGCTACGGGAATCACAAACTTTAACACAAGTATTTCTCAAATTCACAACTACTCAACTAGCATGACTCTAATATCACCATCTTTATATCTCAAAACAATTATCAAGCATCAAACTTTTCTTAGCTTTCAACGCACTCATAAGAAAGTTTTTACAAATCTTGAATACCAAGCATATTAGGATTATTTAAGCAATTTACCATGCTATTTAAGACTCTCAAAATAATCTAAGTGAAGCATGAGAGATCAATAGTTTCTATAAAACAAATCCACCACCATGATCTAAAAGATATAAGTGAAGTACTAGAGCAAAACTATATAACTCAAAAGATACAAGCGAAGCACATAGAGTATTCTAACAAATTCCAAATCATATATGGCTCTCTCAAAAGGTGTGTATAGCAAGGACGATTGTGGTAAACTAAAAAGCAAAGACTCAAATCATACAAGACACTCCAAGCAAAACACATATCATGTGGTGAATAAAAATATAGCTCCAAGTAAAGTTACAGATGGAAGTAGACGAAAGAGGGGATGCCTTCCGGGGCATCCCCAAGCTTTGGCTTTATGGTGTCCTTAGATTATCTTGGGGGTGCCATGGTCATCCCCAAGCTTAGGCTCTTTCCACTCCTTGTTCCATAATCCATCAAAATCTTTCACCCAAAACATGAAAACTTCACAACACAAAACTCAACAGAAATCTCGTGAGCTCCGTTAGCGAATGAAAACAAAATACCACTTCAAGGTACTGTAATGAACTCATTATTTATTTATATTGGTGTTAAACCTACTGTATTCCAACTTCTCTATGGTTTATAAACTATTTTACTAGCCATAGATTCATCAAAATAAGCAAACAACACACGAAAAACAGAATCTGTCAAAAACAGAACAGTCTGTAGTAATCTGTAACTAACGCAAACTTCTGGAACTCCAAAAAATCATCCAAAATAGGACGACCTAGACAATTTGATTATTGATCAGCAGCAATTGGAAACAGTATTTTATCATGTTCTGGTGATTTTTCACAATTATTTTCGTGAACAGAAAGTTTCTGGAAATTACAGCAAGATCAAATAACTATCATCCAAGGAGATCCTATAGGTTTAACTTGGCAGAAACACTAATTAAAACATAAAAACACATATAACCAGAGGCTAGAACAAATATTTATTCCTAAAAAGAAGCAAAAAGCAAAAAATTAAATATAAAATTGGCTTGCCTCCCAACAAGCGCTATCGTTTAACGCCCCTAGCTAGGCATAAAAGCAAGGATAGATCTAGGTATTGCCATCTTTGGTAGGCAATTCTTCAATGAGACATCTATCATCCGTAGGAATTTCTTTCTTTTTAGTAATTATCAAACTTTTAGGCACAAGATCGAAAAATTCATTTGTAGCAAATGGTTCCTTAATGAAGGCAAAAAGATTGGGATGAATACTTATAGATTTGAGATCCGCAGTTTTCTTACTAGAGGATTCACCCTTATTTTTAGGAACATACATAAGCTTGGGAATTTTTGTAGGAGGAATTGGAGTATTCTTTACGGAAGAAAAAGCGGTTCCCAAGTTGGTAATGATACCCTCAAGTTTATCGATTCTAGTGGAATCTTGATTTATTCTCTCATTAACTATGGGTTCCTTTTCCTTAATATTTTTCAAAGTGACTCCTACCTTAGATCCATATTGGGTAATTTGGTTGTGGATCTTTTTACCCAGATTTTCAATTAACTCTACGGTAGCAACTTTATTTTCAATAATTTCAAGTCTTTGCATTACATGCTCCAAGTTAACATAGTTCCATTAACCAAAAGAGGTGGTGAGCCAAATAAATCTATCATAGCATTATAAGAGTCAAAAGTATGGCTACCCAAGAAATTCCCTCCGGTAATGGTATCAAGAATATATCTATACCAAGGATTAGCGCCTACATAAAAATTGCGGAGAAGAACGGAAGTAGATTGCTTCCTGGCAGATCTATTTTGAGCATTGCAAATTCTATACCAGGCGTCTTTTAGATTTTCTCCCTCCCTTTGTTTAAAATTTAGAACTTCATTCTCGGGAGATAACGGAGAAGATAGATGACTAGCCATAACAACAAGCAAGCTAAAAAGAGGCAAACGAAAAAGAGAGGGCGAATAAAACGGCAAGGGTGAAGTGGGGGAGAGGAAAACGAGAGGCAAATGGCAAATAATGTAATGCGGGAGATAAGAGATTGTGATGGGTACTTGGTATGTTGACTTTTTCGTAGACCTCCCCGGCAACGGCGCCAGAAACCCTTCTTGCTAGCTCTTGAGCACTGCGTTGGTTTTCCCTTGAAGAGGAAAGGGTGATGCAACAAAGTAGCGTAAGTATTTCCCTCAGTTTTTGAGAACCAAGGTATCAATCCAGTAGGAGGCTACGCGCGAGTCCCTCACACCTACACAAAACAAATAAATCCTCGCAACCAACGCGATAAGGGGTTGTCAATCCCTTCACGGTCACTTACGAGAGTGAGATCTGATAGATATGATAGGATAATATTTTTGGTATTTTTGTGATAAAGATGCAAAGTAAAATAAAAGAAAAGTAAAAAGCAAAGGAAATAACTAAGTGTTGGAAGATTAATATGATGAAGATAGACCCGGGGGCCATAGGTTTCACTAGTGGCTTCTCTCAAGAGCATAAGTATTTTACGGTGGGTGAACGAATTACTATTGAGCAATTGACAGAATTGAGCATAGTTATGAGAATATGTAGGTATGATCATGTATATAGGCATCACGTCCGAGACAAGTAGACCGACTCCTGCCTGCATCTACTACTATTACTCCACTCATCGACCACTATCCAGCATGCATCTAGAGTATTAAGTTCATGGAAACAGAGTAACGCCTTAAGCAAGATGACATGATGTAGAGTGATAAATTCATGCAATATGATAAAAACCCCATCTTGTTATCCTCGATGGCAACAATACAATACGTGCCTTGCTGCCCCTACTGTCACTTGGAAAGGACACCGCAAGATTGAACCCAAAGCTAAGCACATCTCCCATTGCAAGAAAGATCAATCTAATAGGCCAAACCAAACTGATAATTCAAAGAGACTTGCAAAGATAACGAATCATACATAAAAGAATTCAGAGAAGATTCAAATATTGTTCATAGATAATCTTGATCATAAACCCACAATTCATCGGTCTCAACAAACACACCGCAAAAGAAGATTACATCGAATTGATCTCCACGAGAGAGGGGGAGAACATTGTATTGAGATCCAAAAAGAGAGAAGAAGCCATCTAGCTACTAACTATGGACCCGAATGTCTGAGGTAAACTACTCACACTTCATCGGAGAGGCTATGGTGATGATGTAGAAGCCCTCCGTGATGGATGCCCCCTCCGGCGGAGCTCCGAAACAGGCCCCAAGATGGGATCTCGTGGGTACAGAAGGTTGCGGCGGTGGAATTAGGTTTTTGGCTCCGTATCTGATCGTTTGGGGGTACGTAGGTATATGTAGGAGGAAGGAGTACGTCGGTGGAGCAACAGGGGGCCCACGAGGGTGGAGGGTGCGCCCTGGGGGGGGGGTGGGCTCGCCCCCTACCTCGTGGCCTCCTCTTTTGTTTCTTGACGTAGGGTCCAAGTCTCCTGGATCATAATCTTCCTAAAAATCACGTTCCCGAAGGTTTCATCCCGTTTGGACTCCGTTTGATATTCCTTTTCTGCGAAACTCTGAAATAGGCAAAAAACAGCAATTCTGGGCTGGGCCTCCGGTTAATAGGTTAGTCCCAAAAATAATATAAAAGTGAATAATAAAGCCCAATAATGTCCAAAATAGTAGATAATATAGCATGGAGCAATCAAAAATTATAGATACGTTGGAGACGTATCACTCGCGGACTGCGGCCCGGGTCCTGTCCGCGACCGGCCCGCTGCTCGCTCGCACTGGCGCGGGCCGTTCGGCTCCTGACGAGCCGATCACTGTGGCCATCTTCTTCTTGGGAGCCATGGCGACGATGAACTGCTAGGCTAACTACTAGACCAGATTCTCACAATTGCGCCCCCTACCTGGTGCGCCAAAGATGTCAGTGGGAAACGACACCTATGGGATCACAAGAATCCCTACTACGGTTGCCGGGGTGCAGGGTTGTGAGAAGAGCAGGATCAACAGTCAGCACAAGGGATCGTTTACCCAGGTTCGGGCCACGAGGATGCGTAATATTCTAGTCCTGCTTTGGTGGCTGTATTTCAAAGAGTTCTTGATCTCTTGAACTAGCCACGGTGGCTGCGTGGTTCAAAAGAGCCGAATCCCTCTCCAGTATGCCATGGGCCTCCTTTTATAGCCGAAAGGGGCTGCCATAGTGGCACACAGGAGGTGGAAAGGCCTACAGTGCTATGAGCTTATCGCTCGTATTACAGGACAAGACACATTTAATGCGTAGCTTAGGTGTCCCCTTGCTTTATTGGGGGCGGGAACGAGGCCAGTCCCGTCCGTCGCCGCTCCTCCTCGCTTCGACATGCGCCCTGGCCAGCGATGCATGCGGCGCCATGTAGGAAGGCAGGCAGCTGAGGTGGCGCGGTGGTAGGGTCTTCACGAAGATTTGCATGCCGCCACGCTGCGCTTGGTGATTTGGCCTGGAAGCTGCATGTTACCACGCAGGTGCCTGCCCAGGATGTTGGGCGGGCAGCCGCATGCGATCGGCGGTGGAGACTTGGCTGGCGCGGGCCTGGTAGTGGCCCTGCTGGCATCCTTGGCAAGGGTCTTGCCGGGGGACCCGGCAAGGGCCTTGCCGCGGCGTGCAGTTGTCCCCGGCAAGGATCTTGCCGGAGGTCTTGTGGTTTTCCTCGGCAAGGATCCTGCCGAGGGTCGTTGTCTTCTAATCCTCATCTGATCTTGAGTGTTCCTTGTCTCACAAAGATCTGCATGCCACCATGGAGGTGCCTCCCGAGCCCTGGCCCAACGTAGTTGATGGTGTTGGAGACCGTGGGCTCAAGGGTGGTGCGCTCCGCTGGTGTTGGACGAGGCGCCCCGGCAAGGGGCTTGCCGGGGCCGCTGAGGCTACCCTGGCAAGGGTCTTGCCGGGGGAACCTGCTCCGTCCCTCTGCTCTTTGTGGTCTTGGCGTTGCCTTGGCAATCTTGGGCTTCGGCTTCTCTCCGGCTTCCCTCCTCTACCCTGCTTAGTGCGGCTGTGGCGCGCGGCTCCGACTGCCCGTGCACAAGTAAAGGGGTACAAACGTGCGCCCCTACTTTTGTACACCGACACGTAGTCTTCGACAGGACTAGCTATCCCCCTCTTATTCTGGCATTCTGCAGTTCAGTCCACCGATATTGCCCCTTTACACAGATACCCATGCATATGTAGTGTAGATCCTTGCTTCCGATTACTTTGGATGAGTACTCATGGTTGCTTTTCTCCCTCTTTTCCCCCTTTCCATTCTACCTGGTTGTCGCAACCAGATGCTGGAGCCCAGGAGCCAGACGCCACCGTCGAAATTGACTCGTACTACACCGGAGGTGCCTACTACTACGTGCAGGCCGCTGACAACGACCAGGAGTAGTTTAGGAGGATCCCAGGCAGGAGGCCTGCGGCTCTTTCGATCTGTATCCCAGCTTGTGCTAGCCATCTTATGGCAACTTGTTTAACTTATGTCTGTACTCAGATATTTTTGCTTTCGCTGACTCATCTATGATCGAGGACTTGTATTCGAGCCCTCGAGGCCCCTGGCTTGTATTATGATGCTTGTATGACTTATTTATGTTTTAGAGTTGTGTTGTGATATCTTCCCGTGAGTCCCTGATCTTGATCATACACGTTTGCGTGCATGATTAGTGTATGATTGAATTGGGGGCGTCACAGCTACCATATGTGCCGATAACCAAAAGGCACAAGTTGGGACCAAAGACTGGATTGCGTTTTTCTGGGCTATGCGCCAAGCAATATTTTTGGCGTTCACTCTCCTAATACTTGGAGTTTGACAACTGGTTGACGCTGGTTGATACTCGAATGAATATAGGCACTTCTTCTTGTCAACATCGATGCTTGTCTGAGTGAACTTTGGAGTACATAGCAACAGCATAAGTACCTATCCATCTGATCTTTTTGTGCAGTTCTACTGAAATCACCCAATATAATGATTTGCGTGCGAGTTCAGGCTCCAAGTTACTCCTTTATGAAATCGGCAAACAGTAGCACAATACCAAATTACCAATACATATGACAAGCACAATAATCAGGATAGACCAGTACCAACCTGTGTGAGGTAGCATATCAATTACTATTTCCTTTGACTGGAAGCCGAGATAAGCCAAGCGACTAACAGCAAAGGAAGGAAGCAAGCCCAGATTAGCGACTGACAGGAAAGGAAGGAAGCTATCGAGGCAATGAAGCACCCAAAGTTTTTGTGCAGTTCCACCAAAATCGAGCATCCCTGTTGGCACATATATTGAGACTGAGATTACTGTAATAGTGGGACTAGTTGATGAAACATACACTAACAAATAGAAGCACCCTCATTATCTTAATGGGTAAAGTTAGCAACATAGTAGTCTTGCTTAAAGAGAGGTATTAGTTTATTTAATCAGTGCCAATTAGCTCAACACTCAAAGCATTACCATGTATCATAGGTTGCAAAACTTTAACGTGCAAAGATAAAGGAGTTTCTCATGACAGTAGCACGATACAAATAGAGATGACAGCAAACTAATATGGATGAAGGCCTTAGGCCGGTACCAACCTGAGAAAAAAAACTTATTCATGTAGTCCCAGAAGAGATGATAAAGCACTCACTGGAATCACTCAATAGTATATATTTTTGTGCACTTCAAATGTATGGTTGAAATCACTCTTGTTTACCAGTGTTGAGATTATATCGAAAGATTATCAAGAACTTCCAGCAGAGTTAAAGCACTGGCTGGGATACAGTTCATTGTATTGTCTTGTGTAGTTCCACTGAAATGTATGATTGACACAACATGATCCCTGTTTGGACAAGTAGGAACAAGGTGGAACCTTCATTAGCTTAGTGAGAAATGATAGAAAGACATTAGCATATTACTCTAACAGTAGCATCAAATTCATCATGGACAATACGCAGAAGTGGAAGGGCTCCCTGGAGGATCGTCTCACATGTAAGGTATACGTTGCCGGAGCCCTTGAATGGCCTCGACTGAGGCCTCGGCTTCAGCAAGATCACTTTGGCACTGTTTATTCTTCTTCTTCTTCCTCTTCATGCTCTGTTTCTCTTTCTCCTCACCAGTTGGTGAAACCAAGTACATGATTGGCCTTCTATTTCAGAATTGGTTTTGTCAGTGAGGGAGTACAAGTGTACTAGTAAACAATAGCATTATTTTCTCATGGCAGTCGCAAAATAGAGATGAACACATGCATTAAATATCATTCTTACCTAAAGTAAGGTTATGGTGCCAATATGGATGATGAGGATTGGAACACAGATCTCCCTTTGTGCAGTTCCACCGAAATGAACCAACTGTTCCATTCTGACATTCCAGTTAAACATCACAAAAGTCACTTCTTTTTAGAAGTGTTTTGTGCAGTGCACCAAAAGGTCACAACAGCAACCAGGTGAAATGGATATCCCTGTTTGCACAAATAGCTACAGAGGAAACAGTCAGAGTCTCAAACAATTACAGGAAAAAACATTTGGCTAAACTTGTCATGGCTTATAACAGTGGCATGGCTTCATTTTAACAGGAGCATTAGATTAAGAACAGCTAAATATTTGGTATAAGGTCATGGGATAGTGGGTGCACCAGCAGTCCAGCACCATGTACCTAAACCGGGGCATAAAGTGGTGATTCAGAGTTTGTTGCCCCGAGAAACAAACATCCAAGAAACATATCTGGGTTGGTCCCATTTTTTGTTCACTCTAGCCACCTACTCCTATGTTTTTTTTTTGAAATGGAGGCGTGCCCCCGGCCTCTGCATCATAATGATGCATGCAGCCATCTTATGTGTGGATAGAAAATCTAGTCCTGGTCATACCACTGTGTACAACGTTTCCCCTATATTTCCCTTTTCGACCAAGAGACCGGTTGGATGACCAGTCTGTACTACTTTCACCCCCTATCCTTCCTGTTTGTACCAAGTCCGATGTACATACTAAATTCCCCCACCCCCACTTTATTTCTTGTTTGAACCAAGTACAAGATTTGACTCCATGAAGTAGCTTTACCTCTAACAATAGAAAGAAAAAAATACTCCCTCCGTCCCAAAATTCTTGTCTTAGATTCATCTAGATACGGATGTATCTAATACTAAACGTGACTTGATACATCCGTATTTAGACAAATCTAAGACAAGAATTTTGGGACGGAGAGAGTATGTGTCGTTGGACCATCCGATTGAGAGGGGCTGAGAGGTAGAAAATGATGCACATGCAGCGACGTAGCGAGCTGGGGAAGTAGAGCTAGGGCGGTTTCAAAGGAAGATATACCTGAAGGTCATCGGGATGTGGATAGGTGGGCGGTGGGAGGCCGGATCCGCCCACACTAGGGCAACGATGAAGGGTTCGGAGGACCTCCCGCGCCGGCGCTCGGCCAGAGATGACGGTGCGGCTGGCAGTGGGTCTCCTCCCTCGCTGTCGACGACGGCCTAAATGCTGCCCCTCCTCCCCTTCACCAGCGGAGGGGGCTGCGTCCGGATCTGTAACCAGTGGTGAGGATAGAAAGACATTGTTTTTTGAAGGGAGAAATACAGTGTTACCACCGCTATCTTGTTTAGATCTAGAGAGGATGAGAGTGTGTGAAGGGAGCAACCCTAGCAAGCAAGCGCGGAGGCTCCGGCCTATATATACGTAGTGGGGTAGTTTTCCTTTTTCACTCCATCAAAACAATTGTTTAAAATTGTGTACGTGCTAGGTTGCCGTTTTTTGAGTTGTTGATTGTTTTTTGAGATAGCTACCCGCTTATTCCAAGTGGTGTTACGGTGTGCCAGGTCACACTTTGTATCGTTCAAGTCTGGTACAAGACCCTCCATTAAATGAACAACCACCCCCTCATAAAATTTGTGAACAAGCCCACGGCTAAAATTATCGGAAGCGTGGGCTGCCCAACATGCATTATTATTTATATTTTCTATGTGGGAGTATCCTCAAAACAAAATGTGAGAGTACAATAGGTATTGGGCCCCTTTGTAAGTGGTGCTAAATTTTGACCAAAGATTTAACTGACAAATTGTTAGTGCATGTTAACAAAAATTATATCGTTTGATTCGTATTTGAACATAGTTTTCAATTATGTAATTTTTTGTGACATACATGAACATTTTGTTAGTTAAATTTATAGTCAAAATTTCGCAAGGTGCATTAAATCAACACATGCAAGTATCAAAAGGAGAGTCATGGCATGCAGGCATGCGTTGTAATTAATGCATCAGTAAACAAAAATTATTGAAATATATCGAGTGGAGTGCTTTGATGTGTCGCGTCAACTCGTACAAGACCGACAAGTTTGATTACTACAACGCCCTCTCCCTCGCGGACTGAGCTCCGGTGGCTGCACCTGCCTTTGGCTGCATGACAGGTGGGCCACCCGCCTGTTGGGCCCACCTGTCATGCACGCATAGGCAGGAGCAGTAAGTCAATGAAGCTGCATCCCTCCCTCGCCCATGAGCGTGGTGGCTGGCAAGACTAGGAGAAGCTTTCGTTTGCTACACGCTCTGCCTCCCGCACGCGATGGACATGCAGCAGTTCAATCGGTGTCAGATGGCCAGAAGCATGCAGTAGTACTCCATCATTGTTCGACTTCCCGAAGAGGCGAAGAGCCAAGCGCAGCCCGTACGCTCGTGTGGCAGTTTCATGTGTAGAGTAGTCTAGGATAGCGTGTACCGTGCCTGTAAGCTTAAAATCGTTGGGGTCGGCTCCATGCTTTTTTTGATTAAAATAATCTTCTGGCCCTACCTGTCATCCTGGTGATTGTAGTTTGCACGCTCATGTGGTCAAGACAGGAATATATATTTTAATTTTTGGTGGGGTAAATGTTAGAGGTTGCAGCAAATGGAGTATTGTACACTGCGGGTCTCTCAGCCAAGTTTAGAGGCAACCATGTGGGGCCAGTGCTATGATGTGTCGCTGTCGGCGTTTTGGGAACGGGGGTCCCCAGACTTGCCTTCCTGCGGCCCACGGCGTGGCTAAGCTAGCGGGCCGTACAGCCCGTCTTCATCAACAAGGCATCCAAGACCCTCGCGAGGCGGACGACGCAAGACCTCCTCAGGAGTGGCCTAGCCAGGCATGCTCACGAGGAGCGGAGATATCAAGGCAGGGAAAACCTCGCGAGGCTCTCGTGAGGTAAGCCATGATGATCGACACCAGGCAGGCGCTAGGCGGGCGCCAGCGCACGCATCGTCCTTGTTTCCTCTTTGGTGCTAAGGAGGCAGGCGCAGGCGCGGAGTACCGAGGCATCAAGCAAAGGTTTCCATATCGGTGCAACGAGACCAAGACCAGCAGGACGGCAAGACGGAGGTCACCGTGGAGCCCAAGACGGCGTCATCACCAGAGCCTTTAGCAGGCGAAGACCACTTTTGTCAGGATAGCTTGTACTAGTTGTCCCCTTTCAAATTCGCCCGCCGTTGTTGGCTCCCTTCCCGCTCAATATTTGGGGAGAGGACCAGGGCCTATATAAGTAGAGCTAGCCACCACAGTAGAGGGGATCGAATAGAGACCCACGCTAGTTCACCAAGCACAAGAACACCTCAACCTGAGGAGGCTGTTCTTCCCCTTGTACTGTTCATCATCAGCCCAAGAGGAAATCCACCACCACACACACTGGAGCAGGGTATTACACCACAACGATGGCCCGAACCAATATAAATCTCGTGTCGTTCAGTGTTGCGAGTGCGTCAAGTTCGTCCGCGAGATCTTAGTGAGCTAGGGCGTGGATCGGTAGGAGGGGAAGATCTTGGCGCGCACCCCAGAGTTCGAACCTTAAGGGTTTTGCCGGAACCCGAGATCTGACATTTGGTGTGCCGGGTAGGGGTGCGCCGTAGCTTCCCTTCCGTCGATTCGTCGCTCCGTCGCCCCGTCGTCTCCATGGTGGACGCTCGCCGCGCTCGAGCTGAGCACCGGGCTGCCCACACCGCCCGCGTTGCTCAGACGGATCCCGTCGGCGGGCCACCTCGTCGTTCCCCGTCTCGTGCCGCCAACGCCGCTACCGGCCCGGCAGGGAACGAGCAGCAAGCGTCCTCGCTGCACCCATCGGTGTGGCAGGACGGCCACACCGCCACTCCATCGCTGACCCCGGCCAGTTCCTCGTCCCACGCACGTCGCGCTCCCATGGACGCGCAGGCAGCGCTCCTCATGGCGAACGAGCTCCTACGCTACCGCCCGGTCGACGACCTCTACGAGGACTGGCTCGCCCGCGTTGCCGAACTCGTCCGTGCTGCAGGGGCTCCCCGGCGCTGTCCCACTCTCTGCCTCGCCCTCCGCCAGCCACGGGCGACGTGGCTCATGGAGCGCCTCCACCACCTCTGCCCCAAGATGGTGCCTTGGCACCAAGGCACGCGGCCCCACGGCGTGATCCACCATGCCCGGTGCCCGCGCGCGAAGAGAGAAGCTACCAAGAAATTCCTCGGCCGCCGGAAGTCGTGCATGCGCTCCCCGCGCCACCTCGCCAAGACCGCGCGCTACCTGCCGTAGTGGCACGCGGGCCTCACCAAGACCAAGCTCCACCTCCGAGGCGGGCCCCGGCAACCACGGCCGGCTGCCGCGCCTTCACCCCCGAGCTGCGTAGCGTCGCCTAGCCAGGCAAGTTCAAGCCGGATCTGCCTCCCCGCTACGACGGCACCGACGACCCCGCGGAGTTCCTACAGCTCTACGAGCTGAGCATCGAAGCGGCCAACGGCGACGAGAAGGTCAGGCGAACTAGTTTCCCATGGCTCTCAAGGATGGTGCTCGCTCCTGGCTCCTGAACCTGCAGCACGTCTCGATCTCCTCGTGGGATGAGATGCATGACTGCTTCGTCGCCAACTTCCATGGCACCCGCGACCGCCCGCCGGCCGCGGGTGACCCGCGCCGCATCAAGCAACAACCAGGGGAGACCCTCCAGAAGTACATCCAGCGCTTCAACAACACTCGCCTCAAGATCCCCAAGGTCACGGACGAGGCCATCATCTCCGCGTTCTCTGACGGCATCCGCGACGTCAAGATGAAGGAGGAGCTCGCTATCCACAAGGAACTGTGCACATCTCAGGAGCTGTTCAACCTGGCAACCAAGTGCGCAAGAGCTGAGGAGGGGCGCCTTTCCATCCTCGAGCTGCCAGCTGCGGGTGCAGAGGAGAAGAAGGCCAAGGCCAAGGACGTGAAGCGCAAGGAGGCAGCTGTGCTCGCAGCGGAACCGGACACCAAGTGGGGCAGAGACCAGCCCGAGTCATCCAAGGGCAGCCGACCGTTCTGCGCCTTCCACAATCTGAACACCCACAACACCCGCGACTGCCAACAGCTCAGAGCCATCCGTGAAGGACGTTTTGGTCGACGCCCCGAGCGTAGCGACCGGCGCTACAGCCGTGGAGGCGGACGCTGGGACGACCGTGGCCCGCGCCAGGAGTGGCGTGACAGGCCTCATGAGGACCGCTGGCAGGACCATCCTTGCGAGGGTGCCTGGAGGGACCAGCCTTGTGAGGATCGCCCTCAGGGCAACGCCGGCCTTCCCCCACTGCAGCCACCACCAAGAAGGAATGACGATCACCATCAGGACGAAGGGGCTGGGGGCTTTCAGGAGCTGCGTGCTATCGCGTGCATCTTAGGCGGCGCGCAGGCCCCAGCCTCTCAGCGCATCTTCAAATAATTCGCTCGTGAAGTGAACGCGGTACTCCCCAAGCTCGAGGCCACGCGCCCGCTCAAGTGGTCCCAGTGCGCCATCACCTTCAACTCGGCAAATCAGCTCAAGTGTGCAGCCACCGCTGGTGCTCTTCCGATGCTTTGTTCACCAGTCATCAACAACGTGCAAGTTACCACAAGACCCTCATGGACGGCGGCGCAGGGCTCAACGTCCTATCAGTCGACACGTTCGACAACCTCCAGGTCCCGTATGAGCAGCTTCAGCCTACCAGGCCTTTCTCAGGAGTGACCGACAGTTCCACCACACCGATAGGGCAGGTCCACCTGCCTGTCACCTTTGGAGAGTCCAAGAACTACCGCACCAAGTGTCGGTGTCAAAACCGTCAGATCTCGGGTAGGGGGTCCCGAACTATGCGTCTAGGATTGATGGTAACAGGAGACGGGGGACACAATGTTTACCCATGTTCGGGCTCTCTTTATGGAGGTAATACCCTACTTCCTGCTTGATTGATCTTTTTGAATATGAGTGTTACAAGAGTTGATCTACCACGAGATCGTAATGGCTAAACCCTAGAAGTCTAGCCTATGCGTATATAGTAATGAATCTGTCCTATCCGGACTATGCTCTCCGGTTTATATAGACACCGGAGAGATCTAGGGTTACATGGAGTCGGTTACATAAGAGGGAATCTTCATAGTCGGTCGCCAAGCTTGTCTTCCACGCCAAGTAGAGTCCAATCCGGAAACGGGTATAGTCTTCGGCCTTCATGCCTTCACAGCCCATTAGTCCGGCCCAGTAGATAACAGGTCGGACGCCCGAGGACCCCTTAGTCCAGGAGTCCCTCAGTAGCCCCTAAACCTGGCTTCAATGACGAGGACTCCAGCGCGCAGATTGTCTTCGGCATTGCAAGGCGGGTTCCCCTTCTTCCGAACTCCAAGATTGTCTTCGGCATTGCAAGGCGGGTTCCCCTTCTTCCGAACTCCAAGATAGTCTTCGGATGTAGTAAATATATCCGGACTTGTGTATGTAATTGCAGAAAATACAATACTCCACGAGTCCAATCTGCTGACAATGGTTTATGACATTGTGTCATGCCCGCCCGGTTATTATTTCCAACCGTTGGCTAGCCCGTCGCCCCACGTCTTGAGGGGCGGTTTTATTGCCACGTCTTGTCAAAGCAGATATCGTGCCCCCCAATCCACGGGATTTTCAATAACGCAGGTGTGGGTAACCCAACCGTCCCCAGGGTACAACTCTTCGAGGATAGGTAAGTTTCGAGACCCGGGAGGGGACGCTCGATATCCTGGGCCTTTATATAGGGGCCCAAACTTGACTTTCTCTTCCGCGCTTGCTTCTTCCTCAACCCCAGCCACCTCGAGTTCTATCCCTCGAGTTTCAATCACCACCAGCTCCAATCATGTCCGGGCCCGGCCGTTCAGGCCGGTGGGTGGCCTGTTCTGTCACAGAGGAGGATATTGCGAAGCTCCGGGTGGCGAGGTATCTGACCCCAGAAATCCTTCATCGGCTTCCTGCCAAGGGGCAGGTTATTCCCACCCCCAAATCCAGTGAGAGGGTAGTATTTGTATCACACTTTCTCCATGGTTAGGGTTCGCGCTTAACCCCTTCGTCCGGGGGCTCATGTTCTACTATGGGATAGATTTTCATGATCTGGCCCCGGTCTCCGTCCTCCTCATCTCAACATTTATCGTCACATGTGAGGCCTTCCTCCGGACTCCTCCGCACTTTGGTTTATGGCTCAAGACTTTCGATGTGAGGCCGCGGGTGATGGAGGAGGAGCAGGTAGAGTGTGGCAGCGTTATAATAAGCAAGCTTGCCAGCGCGATTTGGTTTGAAGGATCTTTCGCCGTGTCTTCCGACCTATGGCAGCAGGGGTGATTTTATGTCAACGAGCCATGGGGCTCCAAGTGGGCAGCTGCGCCCGTGTTCCGACCCGGCCCTCCGACTTAGCTTGCTTCATGGATCAACAGGGGACTAGACTGGGGGTCCGCCAATGAAGTGCAGACTCTGCAAAGTCGCATCCGAAGCTTTACCAAGAAGGGCATCGGACTCGTGAACGTTGTTCAAGTAATGCTAGTCCGCCGGACCCTGCCATGCCAGCGGCGGCCTCTCCGTATGTGGGAGTTTCATCCAGAGGGGCGGCGGACTCTTCAGCACTTCTTCGGCGCTACGCACAATGGGATGTGGAGACTATATTTCGGGGAGCGAGAACAATGGCCGGACACCACTGAGGACGTTGGCCTTGACTGCAATCATCCGGACACTCCGGTAAGTATTCAATCTCGGAACACCTTTCGTTCACGCATCTCTTGACAAGATACTGAACGACCTGTTGATACATCCATTTTGCATCATGCTTTTATATCGATATTTATTGCATTATGGGCTGTTATTACACATTATGTCACAATACTTATGCATATTCTCTTTTATTTTACGAGGTTTACATAAGGAGGGAGAATGCCGGCAGCTGGAATTCTGGGCTGGAAAAGGAGCCAATATTAGAGACCTATTCTGCACAACTCCAAAAGTCCTGAAACTCCACGAATGTTATTTTTGGAAATAATAAAAAATGCTGAGCGGAAGAAATACCAGAGGGGGCCCACACCCTGGCCACGAGGGTGGGGGGCGCGCCCTACCCCCCTGGGCGTGCCCCCTGCCTCGTGGGCCCCCTGTTGGCCCTCCGGTGCCCATCTTCTGCTATATGAAGTCTTTCGTCCGAAGAAAAATCATAAGCAAGCTTTCGGGACGAGACTCTGCCGCCACGAGGCGGAACCTTGGCGGAACCAATCTAGGGCTCCGGCGGAGCTGTTCTGCCGGGGAAACTTCCCTCCGGGAGGGGGAAATCATCGCCATCATCATCACCAACGCTCCTCTCATCGGGAGAGGGCAATCTCCATCAACATCTTCACCAGCACCAACTCCTCTCAAACCCTAGTTCATCTCTTGTATCCAATTCTTGTCTCCAAGCCTGGGATTGGTACCTGTAGGTTGCTAGTAGTGTTGATTACTCCTTGTAGTTGATGCTAGTTGGTTTATTTGGTGGAAGATCATATGTTCAGATCCTTTATGCATATTAATACTCCTCTGATTATGAACATTAATATGCTTTGTGAGTAGTTATGTTTGTTCCTGAGGACATGGGAGAGGTCTTGCTATTAGTAGTCATGTGAATTTGGTATTCGTTCGATATTTTGATGAGATGTATGTTGTCTATCCTCTAGTGGTGTTATGTGAACGTCGACTACATGACACTTCACCATTATTTGGGCCTAGAGGAAGGCATTGGGAAGTAATAAGTAGATGATGGGTTGCTAGAGTGACAGAAGCTTAAACCCTAGTTTATGCGTTGCTTCGTAAGGGGCTGATTTGGATCCACATGTTTCATGATATGGTTAGGTTTACCTTAATACTTCTTTTGTAGTTGCAGATGCTTGCATTAGGGGTTAATCATAAGTGGGATGCTTGTCCAAGTAAGGACAGCACCCAAGCACCGGTCCACCCACATATCAATTTATCAAAGTAACGAACGTGAATCATATGAACGTGATGAAAACTAGCTTGACGATAATTCCCATGTGTCCTCGGGAGCGCTTTTCTCCATATAAGAAATTGTCCAGGCTTGTCCTTTGCTACAAAAAGGATTGGGCCAACTTGCTGCACTTTATTTACTTTTGTTACTTGTTGCTCGTTACAAATTATCTTATCACAAAACTATCTGTTACCTATAATTTTAGTGCTTGAAGAGAATACCTTGCTGAAAACCGCTTATCATTTCCTTCTGCTCCTCGTTGGGTTCGACACTCTTACTTATCGAAAGGACTACGATAGATCCCCTATACTTGTGGGTCATCAAGACTCTTTTCCGGCGCCGTTGCCGGGGAGTGAAGCGCCTTTGGTAGGGGGAATTTGGTAAGGAAAAATTTATATAGTGTGCTGAAATTTACTGTAACTTGTTACTATGGAAAGTTATCCTCTGAGGGGCTTGTTCGGGGTATCTTCACCTCGACCAGTAGAGCAAAGAGTTGCTCCTCAACCTACTGAACCTACTAAAAATGAAAATGTCTACTTTGAGATTCCTTCGGGTATGATAGAAAAACTGCTAGCTAATCCTTTTGCAGTAGACGGAACAATGCATCCTGATGAGCACCTAATATATGTGGATGAAGTTTGTGGATTATTTAAGCTTGCAGGTGTGCCCGATGATGTTATTAAGAAGAAGGTCTTCCCTTTATCTTTGAAGAGATATGCATTGACATGGTATAGGCTATGTGATGACATGGGATCATGGAACTACAAACGATTGAAATTGGAATTTCATCAGAAGTTTTATCCTATGCATCTTGTTCATCATGATCGCAATTATATATATAATTTTTGGCCTCGCGAAGGAGAAAGCATCGCTCAAGCTTGGGGGAGGCTTAAATCAATGTTATATTCATGCCCGAATCATGAGCTCCCAAGAGAAATAATTATTCAAAATTTTTATGCTCGACTTTCTGATAACAATCGCACCATGCTCGATACTTCTTGTGCTGGCTCTTTTATGATGAAGACTATTGAATTCAAATGGGATTTATTGGAAAGAATTAAACGCAACCCTGAAGATTGGGACCTCGACGAAGGTAAGGAGTCAGGTAGGACACCTAAGTTTGATTGTGTTAAATCTTTTATGGATACTGATGTTTTCTGTAAATTTAGCACTAAATATGGACTTGACTCTGAGATAGTAGCTTCTTTCTGTGAATCCTTTGCTACTCATGTTGATCTCCCTAAGGAGAAGTGGTTTAAATATCATCCTCCCATAGAAGTAAAAGTAGCTGCACCTATTAAAGTTGAAGAAAGGACTATCACTTATAATGATCCTATTGTTCCTACTACTTATGTTGAGAAACCACCTTTTCCTGTTAGGATAAAAGATCATGCTAAAGCTTCAACTGTGGTTCGTAAAAGTAATATTAGAACCTATACACCTCCTGAGCAAGTTAAATTTGAACCTAATATTGCTATTGTTAAAGATCTCTTGTCTGATAATATTGATGGGCATGTTATTCATTTCTGTAATGAAACTGCTAGAATTGCCAAACCTTGTGCTAAAGATAAACATAGACCTATGGTAGGCATGCCGGTCATTTCTGTTAAAATAGGAGATCATTGTTATCATGTCTTATGTGATATGGGTGCTAGTGCTAGCGCAATACCTCATGACTTATACAAAGAAATTATGCATGATATTGCACCTGCTGAGTTAGAAGATATTGAAGTCACAATTAAACTTGCTAATAGAGATACTATATCACCAATTGGAATTGTTAGAGATGTTGAAGTCTTGTGTGGAAAAACTAAGTATCCTGCTGATTTTCTTGTTCTCGGTTCCCCACAAGATAGCTTTTTCCCCATTATATTTGGTAGACCCTTCTTGAACACTGTTAATGCTAAGATAGACTGCGAAAAGGATATTGTTACTATTGGTTTGGGTGATATGTCTCATGAGTTTAATTTCTCTAAATTTCGTAGACAACACCGTGAAGAGGAATTGCCCAGTAAGGATGAAATTATTGGTCTTGCTTCTATTGCCGTACCTCCTAGTGATCCTTTAGAACAATATTTGCTAGACCATGAAAATGATATGGTTATGAATGAAAGAAGGGAAATAGATGAAGTATTCTTTAAACACGAACACATCTTGAAACACAATTTGCCTGTTGAAATCCTAGGGGATCCTCCTCCACCCAAGGGTGATCCCGTGTTTGAGCTTAAACCATTGCCTGATACCCTTAAATATTCTTATCTTGATGAAAAGAAGATATATCATGTTATTATTAGTGCTAAACTTTCAGAGCATGAGGAAGAGAGATTATTGAAAACTCTGAAGAAGCACCGCGCTGCTATTGGATATACTCTTGATGATCTTAAGGGCATTAGTCCCACTCTATGTCAACATAAAATAAATTTGGAGAAAGATGCCAAACCAGTTCGTGATCACCAACGACTGCTGAATCCTAAGATGAAAGAAGTGTTAAGAAAGGAAATACTAAGGCTTCTTGAGGCAAGTATTATTTATCCCGTTGCTGATAGTCAATGGGTAAGTCCTGTCCATTGTGTCCCTAAAAAGGGAGGTATTACCGTCGTTCCTAATGATAAAGATGAATTGATCCCGCAAAGATTTATTACAGGTTATAGGATGGTAATTGATTTACGCAAATTAAATAAGGCTACTAAAAAGGATCATCACCCCTTACCTTTTATTGATCAAATGGTAGAAAGATTATCTAAACATACACATTTTTGCTTTCTAGATGGTTATTCTGGTTTCTCTCAAATACCTGTGTCAGACGATGATCAATCAAAGACCACTTTTACTTGCCCTTTCGGTACTTTTGCTTATAGACGTATGCCTTTTGGTTTATGTAATGCACCTGCTACCTTTCAAAGATGCATGATGGCTATATTCTCTGACTTTTGTGAAAAGATTTGTGAGGTTTCCATGGATGATTTCTCCGTTTATGGATCCTCTTTTGATGATTGCTTGAGCAACCTTAATCGAGTTTTGCAGAGATGTGAAGAAACTAATCTTGTCTTGAACTGGGAAAAGTGCCACTTTATGGTTAATGAAGGTATTGTCTTGGGGCATAATTTTTCTGAAAGAGGTATTGAAGTTGATAAAGCCAAGGTTGATGCTATTGAAAAGATGCCATGTCCCAAGGACATCAAAGGTATAAGAAGTTTCCTTGGTCATTCCGGTTTTTATAGGAGGTTCATTAAAGACTTCTTAAAAATTTCTCGGCCTTTGACTAATTTATTACAAAAATATGTACCATTTGTATTTGATGATGATTGTGTAGAAGCATTTGAAATACTTAAGAAAGCATTGATCTCGGCACCTATCGTTCAGCCACCTGATTGGAATTTACCTTTTGAAATTATGTGTGATGCTAGTGATTATGCTGTAGGTGCTGTTCTAGGGCAAAGAGTTGATAATAAATTAAATGTTATTCAATATGCTAGTAAAACTCTAGATAATGCTCAGAGAAATTATGCTACTACTGAAAAAGAATTCTTAGCAGTTGTATTTGCCTGTGATAAGTTTAGACCTTATATTGTTGATTCTAAAGTAACTATTCACATGGATCATGCTGCTATTAAATACCTTATGGAAAAGAAAGATGCTAAACCTAGACTTATTAGATGGGTTCTCTTGCTACATGAATTTGATTTGCATATTATAGATAGAAAGGGAGCTGAGAACCCCGTTGCAGACAACTTGTCTAGGTTAGAGAATGTTCTTGATGACCCACTACCTATTGATGATAGCTTTCCTGATGAACAATTAAATGTCATAAATGCTTCTCGTACTGCTCCATGGTATGCTGATTATGCTAATTATATTGTTGCTAGTTTCACATACCAGCAAAAGAAAAAGTTTTTCTATGATTTGAGGCATTACTTTTGGGATGACCCACATCTTTATAAAGAAGGAGTAGATGGTGTTATTAGACGCTGTGTACCTGAGCATGAACAGGAACAGATCCTACGCAAGTGTCACTCCGAGGCTTATGGAGGACACCACGCTGGAGATAGAACTGCACATAAGGTATTGCAATCTGGTTTTTATTGGCCTACTCTCATCAAGGATGCCCGTAAGTTTGTCTTATCTTGTGATGAATGTCAAAGAATTTGTAATATCAGTAGACGTCAAGAAATGCCTATGAATTATTCACTTGTTATTGAACCATTCGATGTCTGGGGCTTTGATTATATGGGACCTTTTCCTGCCTCTAACGGATATACACATATTTTAGTTGCTGTTGATTAAGTTACTAAGTGGGTAGAAGCTATTCCGACTAGTAGTGCTGATCATAACACTTCTATTAAGATGCTTAAAGAAGTTATTTTTCCGAGGTTTGGAGTCCCTAGATATTTAATGACTGATGGTGGTTCACATTTTATTCATGGTGCTTTCCGTAAAATGCTTGCTAAGTATGATGTTAATCATAGAATTGCATCCCCTTATCACCCACAGTCTAGTGGTCAAGTAGAATTGAGTAATAGAGAACTCAAATTAATTTTGCAAAAGACTGTTAATAGATCTAGAAAGAATTGGTCCAAGAAACTTGATGATGCATTATGGGCCTATAGAACTGCATATAAAAATCCTATGGGTATGTCTCCGTATAAAATGGTTTATGGAAAAGCATGTCACTTACCTCTCGAACTAGAACATAAGGCATATTGGGCCATTAAAGAGCTCAATTATGATTTCAAACTTGCCGGTGAGAAGATGTTATTTGACATTAGCTCACTTGATGAATGGAGAACCCAAGCTTATGAGAATGCCAAATTGTTTAAAGAAAAAGTTAAAAGATGGCATGACAAAAGGATACAAAAGCATGAGTTTAATGTAGGTGATTATGTATTGCTATACAACTCTCATTTAATATTTTTTGCAGGAAAACTTCTCTCTAATTAGGAAGGTCCTTACGTTATCGAGGAGGTCTATCGTTCCGGTGCCATAAAAATCAACAACTTCGAGGGCACAAATCCGAAGGTGGTGAACGGTCAAAGAATCAAACATTATATCTCAGGTAATCCTATAAATGTTGAAACCAATGTTACTGAAACCGTAACCCCGGAGGAATACATAAGGGACACTTTCCGGAACGTTTCAGACTCCGAAAAGGAATAGGTATGTGGTACGGTAAGTAAACCGACTCCAAAACAGTTCTAATGGTAATTTTTCTCCGTTTTGGAATATTTAGAAAAATAGAAAAATAAGAAGCTGTCCGGGAAGGACACGAGGCCTCCACGCGGGTGGAGGGCGCGCCCTACCCCCCTGGGCGCGCCCCCTGCTTCGTGGGTACCTCGTGTGCTCTCCGGACTCCGTTTTCTTGCACGATACGTATTTTGGTCGGTAAAAATTCATTATATAATCTCCCGAAGGTTTTGGCTCCTGTATCATGCAATTGTCCTTTGTTCTTGTTTCGAGCTGCTTCTGTAGCAGATTTGGAGCAAGATGTCATCTCAGGATTCCGACGGAGAGAGCTGTGTCTCACACCTCATTGCTGACCCAAGGACCTAGGGGGATCTATCTCCTTGTGGTCGAACTACAGATGAGGAGGAGGATGCTCATTTGATGAGGATCAATGATTTAAGTTCGGAGGAGGAGGATGTCCCTCTACCTCAACCTGGGGATATGCACATGAAGTTCAACAAATCTAGTTTCCCTAAGAGGGCTAAACTATCTAACAACCGATCTATTCCGTCTCGTTTTCGGCAGAAAAGCAAAGGAGATTTATTTGAAAAGATCTTGAAGCTGGAATCGGAGGTCGATGATTTAAAAGAGGAAATTGCCCTTCTCAATTACAGTATGAAGAAGCTAAAGACACAACTGTCATCATCAACAACTCCATCATCACCATCTCCGAAGAAGGAGACATAATCATATGGGTATGTGCACTCCCCTTGGCAACTGCCAAGCTTGGGGGAGGTGCCCCGGTATCGTATCACCACCACACTCCTATCTTTACCGTTTTCTTAGTTCAATCCTTTTAGTAATATCTTGATCTAGTAGAATAAAGTTTTGGTATGATCTAGTTTTGATTTTTGCTTTATGATCCCTTTATGTAATCAAGTCTGTGAGCTATATAATAAAGATTAGTGTTAAGTCGAGGACTTGATTATTTTGCTATGATCTTGAGTGAATAAAAGACAAGAGAAAGAATAAAAAGAAACAAAGAGATCATATTGATCTTATGGAGAGTAATGACTTCACATAGAAAGAGTATGATGATTAAAAATTGTTGAGAGTTGACAGACATAGCTTTGGTCATCGTTGAAATTAATAGGAAGTAATAAAGAAAGAGAGGTTTCACATATAAATATACTATCTTTAACATCTTTTATGATTGTGATCACTCATTGAAATATGACATGCTAAAGAGTTGATGTTGGACAAGGAAGACAACGTAATGGGTTATGTTTTCTTATATCTGAAATAAAGTATATTGTCATGGATCCAACATGTTGAGCTTGCCTTTCCCCGTCATGCTAGCCAAATTCTTTGCACCAAGTAGAGATACTACTTGTGCTTCCAAATACCCTTAAACCAGTTTTGCCATGAGAGTCCACCATATCTACCTATGGATTGAGTAAGATCCTTCAAGTAAGTTGTCATCGGTGCAAGCAATAAAAATTGCTCTCTAAATATGTATGATTGATTGGTGTGGAGGAAATAAGCTTTATACGATCTTGTGATGTGGAAGAAATAAAGCGACGGACTGCATAATAAAGGTCCATATCACAAGTGGCAATATAAAGTGACGTTCTTTCGCATTAAGATTTTGTGCATCCAACCCTGAAAGCGCATGGCAACCTCTGCTTCCCTCTGCGAAGGGCCTATCTTTTATTATTACCTTCTACCTTATGCAAGAGTCATGGTGATCTTCACCTTTCCTTTTTACATTTTATCCTTTGGCAAGCACAGGATGTTGGAAAGATCCTGATATATATATCCAATTGGATGTGGGTTAGCATGAACTATTATTGTTGACATTACCCTTGAGGTAAGAGGTTGGGAGGCAAAACTATAAGCCCCTATATTTCTCTGTGTCCGATTAAAACTCCGTAACCACAAGTATTGCGTGAGTGTTAGCAATTGTGAAAGACTAAATGATAGTTGAGTATGTGGACTTGCTGAAAAGCTCTGACATAGACTCTTTCTGATGTTATGATAAATTGCAATTGCTTCAAAGACTGAGATTATAGTTTGTTGATTCTCAATAAAGTTTCTGATTCATACTTTGCATTGTGAATAGATTATTACTTGAGCATAAGAGATTATATGACATTACCCTTATATGTTGCTGTTATGAGAATAATCATGATGCCCTCATGTCCGTATTTTATTTTATCGACACCTCTACCTCTAAACATGTGGACATATTTATCGTTATCGGCTTCCGCTTGAGGACAAGCGAGGTCTAAGCTTGGGGGAGTTGATACGTCCATTTTGCATCATGCTTTTATATCGATATTTATTGCATTATGGGCTGTTATTAAACATTATGTCACAATACTTATGCCTATTCTCTCTTATTTTACAAGGTTTACATAAGGAGGGAGAATGCCGGCACCTAGGATTCTGGGCTGGAAAAGGAGCCAATATTAGAGACCTATTCTGCACAACTCCAAAAGTCCTGAAACTCCACGAAAGTTATTTTTGGAAATAATAAAAAATACTGAGCGGAAGAAATACCAGAGGGGGCCCACACCCTGGCCACGAGGGTGGGGCGCCCTACCCCCTGGGCGCGCCCCCTGCCTCGTGGGCCCCTGTTGGCCCTGCGATGCCCATCTTCTGCTATATGGAGGCTTTCGTCCGAAGAAAAATCATAAGCAAGCTTTCGGGACGAGACTCCGCCGCCACGAGGCGGAACCTTGGCGGAACCAATCTATTGCTCTGGTGGAGCTGTTCTGCCGGGGAAACTTCCCTCCGGGAGGGGGAAATCATCGCCATCGTCATCACCAACGCTCCTCTCATCGGGAGAGGGCAATCTCCATCAACATATTCACAAGCACCATCACCTCTCAAACCCTAGTTCATCTCTTGTATCCAATTCTTGTCTCCAAGCCTGGGATTGGTACCTGTAGGTTGCTAGTAGTGTAGAGTACTCCTTGTAGTTGATGCTAGTTGGTTTATTTGGTGGAAGATCATATGTTCAGATCCTTTATGCATATTAATACTCCTCTGATTATGAACATGAATATGCTTTATGAGTAGTTACGTTTGTTCCCGAGGACATGGGAGAAGTCTTGCTATTAGTAGTCATGTGAATTTGGTATTCGTTCGATATTTTGATGAGATATATGTTGTCTATCCTCTAGTGGTGTTATGTGAACATCGACTACATGACACTTCACCATTATTTGGGCCTAGAGGAAGGCATTGGGAAGTAATAAGTAGATGATGGGTTGCTAGAGTGACAGAAGCTTAAACCCTAGTTTATGTGTTGCTTCATAAGGGCTGATTTGGATCCACATGTTTCATGCTATGGTTAGGTTTACCTTAATACTTCTTTTGTAGTTGTGGATGCTTGCAATAGGGGTTAATCATAAGTGTGATGCTTGTCCAAGTAAGGACAGAACCCAGGCACCGGTCCACCCACATATCAAATTATCAAAGTACCGAACGCGAATCATATGAATGTGATGAAAACTAGCTTGACGATAATTCCCATGTGTCCTCGGGAGCGCTTTTCTCCATATAAGAAATTGTCCAGGCTTGTCCTTTGCTACAAAAAGAATTGGGCCAACTTGCTGCACTTTATTTACTTTTGTTACTTGTTGCTCATTACAAATTATCTTATCACAAAACTATATGTTACCTATAACTTTAGTGCTTGCAGATAATACCTTGCTGAAAACCGCTTATCATTTCCTTTTGCTCCTCGGTGGGTTCGACACTCTTACTTATCGAAAGGACTACGATAGATCCCCTATACTTGTGGGTCATCACCCGTCCTTGTACAAGACTGCATAAAGAAAGCGGTGCTGATCTGGTGTCCGGCGCCCCTTCCCGAAGACCCCGCGTCCGCCCTGCTGACGCGTATGTTAACACCGACACCGTACCAGGTGTCTGCAGAGGGGGGTGAGAGCGGGGAGCCCAAAGGAGATGCCTGCCCTGAGGATGATTCAAACGTTGTGTTCGGGGAAACCGAAACCCTTTTGCCCAAGGGCAAAGATGTAGAGGGGGCCTTCCATCGCAAGAAGAGGGCCGCTTTTGGAGGTCAGGAGGGGAAACCTTCTAAGAAAGGGAAAACGCAATCGTCGGGCGGCTCAGGTCGGGCGAGCGATGTTGCTGCAGAGCTTGATGATGAGGACGAACCTCCGGCCAGACCGTAAGTGACACAGGGTACTTTAACCATACCTCATTCCTTTCTTATTACTGAAGTAATCCTCCGATATATGCACATCCTCGCAGGTTAACGCCTGGTGTTTCTCAATCGTCCTCCTCCTCGGGAGACCTTCTGCCGGAGATGATGGAGAGTGACACACCTTCTCCGGCCTCCTCGCCCAATAGGGCGGATGATCTTGAGGTGTCGTCCCGGAGGGCTCCTCCCCACCGGCAAGTAGCGCAGGAAATGAGGAAGGAGTTGCCCGTAGGTGGCGCCTCTGTCACTCAGGGTTCGGGGATCAAGATTGACGGCCCCAAACTATCCGGTTTACAGCCGGAGGTGATTCTGGAGGCGGGTAAGCGGATTCCTTCAAAGGAGTGTCGTGCTCCGGCGGCGGTGTCCGAAGACCCAGGTGTGCCGGGGACGCTGACGGACATGCTGCGATGAGCGTCCGTTTCGGAAGAGCACCGTGCCTTAATGGTTACGGTGGTTAAGAAGGTTCTCTTCGCGAAGAGCGGGTTGGACGAGGCCTTTATGACCCTTCTGAGAGGTTTTGAGGTTTGTGATGTAATGTTGCCAATTGAATGATATTGACAGAATGCACCTATTGTTATGCAGTAGCCCCTAAGACTCGGATTGCCTTCCAAAGGAAGCAATCGGAGGATCAAAAAAGATATGCTCAGGTACTAATTTTGATTTAATTTGGAATACAGGCTACCGCCCCTCCTGCCACTACTCGAAGTACGGAGGTGGCCGAACTGCAGCGAAAGCTAGATATTGCGGAGGGTGACATTGCATTGGTCAACAAACGTCTTGACAACTCGCAAGGTATATATTTCGAGCATTCCTTACACCAATGTGCTTGTAATTTAAGCCTGACTCTGAAAAAGAGTTTTATATGAAATGTGCATGAATGCAGATGGTGCCGCCGTCGTGGAAGCCCTTCGGGCGGAGCTGACCCGGGTCAAGGAGCAGGCCCGGTTTAGTTATGCGGCTGCCGAAAAGGCATCGGCTGAGTTGAAAGCCGAACACGCTGCGCGGCGCCAAGACAAGGAGAAGATGTCCACCATGGCGCTCGAGTTAGAGAATGCGGCTAGCCGCTGCAAACTTCTTGAGAAGGAAAATGAAGTCAAAACGGCTGAACTTGATAAGGCCTTACGAGAGGTAAGAGAAGCACGGTCTGAATCCAGAGCAGCCCGAGAGGAGATCTGGCAAGCTGGGGAGATTGTGGCTGGCAAGCCCTTTTTGCTACAGGCTAAGTTCGGAGATCCGAACTATGCTCAGCTTAACCAAGTGTGGAGTTCTCCGGACAATTTTTTAGACTTGCCGAAGAGTTCTTCCGATGCGGCACAATTTTACCATGCGCAAGAGTGGTATCAAGGGAGAACCTTTTCTGGTCACAATGTGGCGCGTCGGAGCGCCCTCTGTTGTTGAATGAACAGATGTCCCAGTGGGCGGAGCTGCATAGGATATCAGGCGCTGCCATGAAGAACTTCGTAGTCCGGTTGTGGCCGACTGAACCTGTTCCGAGTAGTTACTTCGGCCTGGAGCAGCGGCTAATTGACGCGGTGGCGCGTATTGACATTGTGAAGCGGTCGGCGTGCATTGAAGGTGCACGGATGACCTTTGCCCGCGTCAAGACATTCTAGGGGAAGATGAAGGCCATCGATGTTGCGGCGAAGAGTCCACCCAAAGGCAAGGACCGTCCGGAACCGGAGCACTATTTTGAAGACGTCCTAGAGGCCGCCCGCTTGATAGAGAGTCAGTGCTCGAAAGACATAATATTCGAGTAATGTGTATAAGTGTTGTAACAGACAACTTTATGGTTAATCTGTTTTCATCTTTTGCTCGAAAGCTTGTATTCCTCCTGTGTGGCCATTTTATTGTAATCTGAAAGTTTTCCAGTCGTCGGCTTCAGCCCCCTCGTAGGAAATACGGGGGTGTTTGATGTCTACTACGCAACCTTCTTCTTGTAGACATTGTCGGGCCTCCAAATGCAGAGGTTTGTAGGAAAGTAGCAAATTTCCCTCAAGTGGATGACCTAAGGTTTATCTGTCCGTGGGAGGTGTAGGATGAAGATGGTCTCTCTCAAGAAACCCTGCAACCAAATAACGAAGAGTCTCTTGTGTCCCCAACGCACCCAATACAATGGTAAATTGTAAAGGTGCACTAGTTCGGCGAAGAGATGGTGATACAAGTGCAATATGGATGGTAGATATAGGTTTTTGTAATCTGAAAATATAAAAACAGCAAGGTAGCAAGCGATAAAAGTGAGCACAAATGGTATTGCAATGCTAGTAAACAAGGCCTAGGGTTCATACTTTCACTAGTGCAAGTTCTCTCAACAATAATAACATAATTGGATCATATAACTATCCCTCAACATGCAACAAAGAGTCACTCCAAAGCCACTAATAGCGGAGAACAAACGAAGAGATTATGGTAGGGTACGAAACCACCTCAAAGTTATTCTTTCGGATCGATCTATTCAAGAGTTCGTACTAGAATAACACCTCAAGACACATATCAACCAAAACCCTAATGTCACCTAGATACTCCAATGTCACCTCAAGTATCCGTGGGTATGATTATACGGTATGCATCACACAATCTCAGATTCATCTATTCAAACCAACACAAAGTACTTCAAAGAGTGCCCCAAAGTTTCTACCGGAGAGTCAAGAAGAAAACGTGTGCCAACCCCTATGCATAGGTTCATGGGAGGAACCCGCAAGTTGATCACCAAAACATACGTCAAGTTGATCACGTGATATCCCATTGTCACCACAGATAAGCACGGCAAGACATACATCAAGTGTTCTCAAATCCTTAAAGACTCAATCCGATAAGATAACTTCAAAGGGAAAACTCAATCCACTACAAGAGAGTAGAGGGGGAGAAACATCATAAGATCCAACTATAATAGCAAAGCTCGCGATACATCAAGAATGTACCACCTCAAGAACACGAGAGAGAGACAGAGATCAAACACATAGGTACTGGTACAGACCCTCAGCCCCGAGGGTGAACTACTCCCTCCTCGTCATGGAGAGTGTCGGGATGATGAAGATGGCCACCGGTGAGGGATCCCCCCTCTGGCAGGGTGCCCACTAGTAGAAAAAGGGCCTATTGTCCCGGTTCGTGAGGGCCTTCTGTCCCGGTTTGTGAACCAGGACTAAAAGGTCGTTACTAATGCCCTTGTCCTTTAGTCCCGGTTCTTACACGAACCGGGACAGAAGGTCCTCCACGTGGCCGCTGCGGCCAGCCCAGGACGGAGGGCCTTTGGTCCCGGTTGGTGACACCAACCGGGACCAATAGGCATCCACGCGTCAGCATTTCAGGGGCTGGGGTTTTTGTTTTTTTTGAAAGGGGGGGGGTTAGGGGGTTTTGGGGGTTAATTTAGGTTGTTATTAGGTAGCTATTAGAGAGAAGTGTCCTCTCTTATATCTCCGTGCTTGGTTTACCAACGCTACGTACTGCTATGCCTAAACATGGCTTAGATTGAAGTGAAGGCAACATGTGGTGCATGTCGAAAGTAATACTAATCCTAACTTGATCAAGTTTGGATTGTACTACTTTCGACACGCACCACATGCATGTTGCCTTCACTTCAATCCAATCCATGTTCATTTCACCCGCTGATATATAATAACTCTTCATGCGCGCATCATGCATCATCATATATAATAACAAGTCCTACTAATCATCATCATACAACTTCTACTCGTTATTAATAACAAGTCATACGATCATCATCCTCACAGTCATCGAACCAACCCTACTTAATTGTTCTTAGCACATGATCATCAGTATTAGGTAGGACCGAAATACCCTCTTTAAGGTAAAATAGCATAAAACAATATAGACCCTGACTCTCCATTATGGAGAATGGAGATCATCCTGTCTCCAATTCTTGCGCTTCGCTTCCTTTTGCTTCCAAGAACCTCCTTGCGACTGTCCATACATTTTTTCCATTCTTTGATTTGCATGTCTCCACTTCTTTTAGAAATCCGGTATGGACAGTTGAGATTCGTAGGATGACCTGGTTGTATATTCAAAACATCAAGCCTACCATTCTGATACATCAAATGAGGCACACAATCCTCTGGGATTATCTGTTGAAAAACATAGTAATAACTTCATAGTTAGCAATGATGTACTAGTTTTAGAACTATGCAAAATATGCACGGATGTCGTAATAGTAAGAAATCTTACCAGGGTATCTCCATAGTAGTTACCGTAGTTCAACACGTGCACTAGTGGCACGTATTGACCATAATGTTGAGGAGTTTGATTGTAGATATTGTAATTCTCAATATCAGTACAAAATCCGACCAGATGAGTTTTCTCCTTATAAGTTAACTCAGAGCCATCGGTGTAGTAGGTTCTGTCTACCATGTTCCGCACATTGTTTGAACAATCAAAATAAGCTGTCAATGAAAATAAGCTGTCAACTATTTTGAAATGAACAATATAAATTAGCTAATAACTATGTTTGAGAAACTCACATAGCGGTAGAATTGGAGGCGTATCAACAAGGACCCAAATGTCCATATTGTCTTGCTCGATGTCAGGATCACCAAGATCCATGGTGACAAGCATACCCTCATCAAAACCATACATCTTGCAAAATGCTTCCCAATTTTTGCAACCAAAATGGGTTACGCTCTCAGAATTATACAGCTTTACTTCAAAATCTATATCATGATGGGTCCTTAGGTGAATTTTCTTTGTTTCCATACTTTCATGGTCTTCAAAACCCATCCTCTCCAAGACGTAGCGTCTTGCATGGCATGGGATAAGCTAGCCGAATTGTAAAAGATGAAAAGTACACGTTGAAATAGTTGAAGTCGTGCTTAATTACGAAAAAATAACACTTGTCGTCGTTGCGTACCGTTTCAACATCGAAGGTCTCCTCCAGCTTAATACTGAAGCGCCGATCTTCGTCCAGGTGAGGCCTGTCGCACTGACCTCGGTCGTCGTGGCACCAGTCGCACTCCCCCGGGAGACTTTCGTCGTCCGAGTACGACATTTCCTATGTTCATAATTCAAATATTAAACATCTACAATTAAATATATGTACTAAAAAACCTAAGTTAGATCATTATTATTCATCACGGGTTGACTATCGGTTTGTCGAGTCTTTTCTTGAAAACTCTCAGCTCACGTGGTGTATACATTCGACCGTTGGTGATGGTCGCTCCTCCATTTGTCCCCGTGTGCATTACACCAAAATGTCTAGCACACGGGAACAAAGGAAGAAGCGACCCCCACGACAACAGTCGGGATTCTTCGTCCTCTCATATATATATGGTGGAACTCTCCCTCACTGATTCCTCTCTGACATTTGCGACCGTCGGTGATGGTAGCTCCTCCTTTCGTTCTCGAGTGCATTACACCAAATTGTCTAGCACACGGGAACGAAGGAGAAGCTACCCCCACGACAACAGTCGGGATTCTTCGTCCTCTCATATATGGTGGAGACTCGACAGACTTACAGTCAACCCGAAATATCGTTTAATTATCTTTCTAAAAGAGGATTTGGCTGGTCTCACCTCGATGTCGGAGGGGGCGGTGACGGGGACGACGGCGGGGATGATGGAGGGGCCGGGGGCTCCTAGATTTCTGCGAAAACAAAAACCCTGTAAGCTATCAACTAATCATAGTGCTCTCCAATTTTAGCATTCAAAGTAGGATCGGAGTAGTTTTCCACTTTGAGCATTCAATAAGCAAAATCAAATCACAAAATAAAGTAGTATTCAAATTAGGATGCATTCAATTATAAGCAAAACTACATCATCTCCATGCGTCCGTACATCGTCGAATATTATCACTAATACACCTCGAATACTATCATACATATAGCATCGCTAGTACAGCTAGAACAGTAGCGCCCGACGGGTATCGGCGCGGGCGGTGGACACCCAAAGGGACGGAACCATCATAGGATCATAGCTCCAGTGAGATCCGTGAAGAACCTGCCAGGTATTGTCGAACCTGCCCTCCAACGCAACCATGTAGCGACGGACGTGCTGGTCCTCCTCGCTGACACGGTGACGTACCACCTCCGCGGTGTCCGGAAGCCTCGGCACCGTCACTGGCCCACGCGAGCGCCACCAAACAAGGATCGGGTCAACGACGGGCTGGTTCCTCACCAACCTACGCCCACCGGAAGGTAGCACCTCCCAAAACCAGCCCGGCGGAGCCCAGTCCCGGACATGGCCCCTCTGATCAAGCCGGCCTCCTACGCCGAGTCGACGACGAGGATGCGGGATAGGCATCGTCGACGTCGATGCGGGAATAATTGCTTTAACTAAAAAAACAAACTAGTTCTATTAATTTCCTTGCTAAAAATAAACAACTTCTATAGTAAAATAAACTAGTTTTGTTAAATCAGCTAGTTCAACTACTAATTAAGAACTTACTATAAATAAAATAAAGTAGTTTTATTAATTAATCAACTAGTTCAACTACTAAGCACTTACTATAAATAAATAAAATAAAGTAGTTCTTACTAAAAATAAACTACTTCTATATATAGTAAAATTTAATAAAATAGTTCTATTAATTAATCAACTAATTCAACTACTAAGTACTAACCTAAAATCGATATGTACTAATAATTAACCTCAATAAAAAATTGTATGAACATTATATTCATACATACATAGCCACATCCATTCATCATATAGCTACCACATACATATATATATATACATTATATATATGGAAAAATGCAATGAACAAAAAAATAATACAGATTATATGAAAAAGATAAACAGAGCGGTGGCGTGGCGGCGGCTCACATCGGGCGACGGAGGGCGACGGCGTGGGTGGCGGAGGGCGACGGCGGCGGCGGCGGGCCGGGGGCGGAGGGCGACGGTGACGTACGGGCGACGGCTCGAGGGGGCGCGGCGGAGGCCGACGGCGATGGCGGCGGGGGGCGGAGGACGACGGCGATGGGCGATGGCGTGGGCTCGGGGCACGGGCGACGGCGACGGCGGCGGGGCAGCCTGGCGGCGTAGATCGAGCTCACGGCGTCGTCGGGCGGGGGGAAACTGGCGATGGAAATCCGAAAATTTCCTAAGTGCTGGCTTATATAGCAAAGGCTTTGGTCCCGGTTCAAGGCACAAACCGGAACCAATACCCACCCTTTAGTCCCGGTTGGTGGCACCAACCGGGACCAAAGGCCTCTTTTCACCAGCGCAAAGGGCGGGAAGCAGAGGGCTTTGGTCCCGGTTGGTGGCACCAACCGGGACCAAAGGGGAGCATTGGTTCCGGTTGGAGCCACCAACCAGGACTAATGTGCTGGCGCGGTGCGGTGGGAAGTTTAGTCCCACCTCGCTAGCTGAGACAGCTTAGCACCTGTTTATAAGCTGTGTTGCAGCTCAGGTGCTGAGCTCCTCTCTAATATGCACGCATTACATGCCTACCCTTGTCACTGCCATGTTGGGCCTATTGGGCCTGCGGGCCTGCATCCTGGCCCATGTGCAGATGGGTTTCTAGTCGTATGCAGGCCGTGTGGCCCATTAGGCGGCATTTTTTTATTTTTTTCCAGTATTTTTTTCTTTTTTGAATTATTTATTTTCTTTTGATTTTTGCTTTATTTTTTTATTCTTTTGCTTTTAACTCAGAATAATTATAAACTTTCTGTTACTCCATTAGTTTCCAAATTTGAATAGTTTAAATTTTAATTCTTTACGAAAATACTAGAGGTTTATAAAAGCTTTTTAGTTGATTCCTTTTGCTATTAGAGTTTATAAAAGCATATCAAATGAACTTTGAAAAGGTTGAAAGTTTGCATGGTATCATCATTTCATCCACATAGCATGTTCAAGAAAGTTGAGAGGGTTACGACAAAAACTGGATGCACTTTGTGTACAAAACGGACAATCTCTTTAAAAGTATCAGGATTTCATCCGGAAACTCGTCTGTTACAAAGGGATTTTATTTTTTAATACTTATTTGAACTCCTGAATTTTTGTGTGTTCAAAATGCACCATTCAAAGCCACATCATCATTTTTCAATCCTTTCTGACTTCATTTGTTATTTTTCATGCATTTACTAATTATTTTGAGCTATAAGACCCTAAAATTGAAAAGCATTTCAAATGAACTCTGAAAAGGTTGAAAGTTGGCATGGTATCATCATTTCATCCACATAGCATGTGCAAGAAAGTTGAGAGGGTTACGGCAAAAACTGGATGCACTTCGTGTACAAAACGGACAATCTCTTTCAAAGTATCAGGATTTCATCCGGAAACTCGTCTGTTACAAAGGGATTTCATTTTTTAATACTTATTTGAACTCCTGACTTTTTGTGTGTTCAAAATGCACCATTCAAAGCCACATCATCATTTTTCAATCCTTTCTGACTTCATTTGTTATTTTTCATGCATTTACTAATTATTTTGAGCTATAAGACCCTAAAATTGAAAAGCATTTCAAATGAACTCTGAAAAGGTTGAAAGTTGGCATGGTATCATCATTTCATCCACATAGCATGTGCAAGAAAGTTGAGAGGGTTACGGCAAAAACTGGATGCACTTCGTGTACAAAACGGACAATCTCTTTCAAAGTATCAGGATTTCATCCGGAAACTCGTCTGTTACAAAGGGATTTCATTTTTTAATACTTATTTGAACTCCTGACTTTTTGTGTGTTCAAAATGCACCATTCAAAGCCACATCATCATTTTTCAATCCTTTCTGACTTCATTTGTTATTTTTCATGCATTTACTAATTATTTTGAGCTATAAGACCCTAAAATTGAAAAGCATTTCAAATGAACTCTGAAAAGGTTGAAAGTTGGCATGGTATCATCATTTCATCCACATAGCATGTGCAAGAAAGTTGAGAGGGTTACGGCAAAAACTGGATGCACTTCGTGTACAAAACGGACAATCTCTTTCAAAGTATCAGGATTTCATTCGGAAACTCGTCTGTTACAAAGGGATTTCATTTTTTAAAACTTATTTGAACTCCTGACTTTTTGTGTGTTCAAAATGCACCATTCAAAGCCACATCATCATTTTTCAATCCTTTCTGACTTCATTTGTTATTTTTCATGCATTTACTAATTATTTTGAGCTATAAGACCCTAAAATTGAAAAGCATTTCAAATGAACTCTGAAAAGGTTGAAAGTTGGCATGGTATCATCATTTCATCCACATAGCATGTGCAAGAAAGTTGAGAGGGTTACGGCAAAAACTGGATGCACTTCGTGTACAAAACGGACAATCTCTTTCAAAGTATCAGGATTTCATCCGGAAACTCGTCTGTTACAAAGGGATTTCATTTTTTAATACTTATTTGAACTCCTGACTTTTTGTGTGTTCAAAATGCACCATTCAAAGCCACATCATCATTTTTCAATCCTTTCTGACTTCATTTGTTATTTTTCATGCATTTACTAATTATTTTGAGCTATAAGACCCTAAAATTGAAAAGCATTTCAAATGAACTCTGAAAAGGTTGAAAGTTGGCATGGTATCATCATTTCATCCACATAGCATGTGCAAGAAAGTTGAGAGGGTTACGGCAAAAACTGGATGCACTTCGTGTACAAAACGGACAATCTCTTTCAAAGTATCAGGATTTCATCCGGAAACTCGTCTGTTACAAAGGGATTTCATTTTTTAAACTTATTTGAACTCCTGACTTTTTGTGTGTTCAAAATGCACCATTCAAAGCCACATCATCATTTTTCAATCCTTTCTGACTTCATTTGTTATTTTTCATGCATTTACTAATTATTTTGAGCTATAAGACCCTAAAATTGAAAAGCATTTCAAATGAACTCTGAAAAGGTTGAAAGTTGGCATGGTATCATCATTTCATCCACATAGCATGTGCAAGAAAGTTGAGAGGGTTACGGCAAAAACTGGATGCACTTCGTGTACAAAACGGACAATCTCTTTCAAAGTATCAGGATTTCATCCGGAAACTCGTCTGTTACAAAGGGATTTCATTTTTTAATACTTATTTGAACTCCTGACTTTTTGTGTGTTCAAAATGCACCATTCAAAGCCACATCATCATTTTTCAATCCTTTCTGACTTCATTTGTTATTTTTCATGCATTTACTAATTATTTTGAGCTATAAGACCCTAAAATTGAAAAGCATTTCAAATGAACTCTGAAAATGTTGAAAGTTGGCATGATATCATCATTTCATCCACATAGCATGTGCAAGAAAGTTGAGAGGGTTACGGCAAAAACTGGATGCACTTCGTGTACAAAACGGACAATCTCTTTCAAAGTATCAGGATTTCATCTGGAAACTCGTCTGTTACAAAGGGATTTCATTTTTTAATACTTATTTGAACTCCTGACTTTTTGTGTGTTCAAAATGCACCATTCAAAGCCACATCATCATTTTTCAATCCTTTCTGACTTCATTTGTTATTTTTCATGCATGTACTAATTATTTTGAGCTATAAGACCCTAAAATTGAAAAGCATTTCAAATGAACTCTGAAAAGGTTGAAAGTTCGCATGGTATCATCATTTCATCCACATAGCATGTGCAAGAAAGTTGAGAGGGTTACGGAAAAACTGGATGCACTTCGTGTACAAAACGGACAATCTCTTTCAAAGTATCAGGATTTCATCCGGAAACTCGTCTGTTACAAAGGGATTTCATTTTTTTAATACTTATTTGAACTCCTGACTTTTTGTGTGTTCAAAATGCACCATTCAAAGCCACATCATCATTTTTCAATCCTTTCTGACTTCATTTGTTATTTTTCATGCATTTACTAATTATTTTGAGCTATAAGACCCTAAAATTGAAAAGCATTTCAAATGAACTCTGAAAAGGTTGAAAGTTGGCATGGTATCATCATTTCATCCACATAGCATGTGCAAGAAAGTTGAGAGGGTTACGGCAAAAACTGGATGCACTTCGTGTACAAAACGGACAATCTCTTTCAAAGTATCAGGATTTCATCCGGAAACTCGTCTGTTACAAAGGAATTTCATTTTTTAATACTTATTTGAAATCCTGACTTTTTGTGTGTTCAAAATGCACCATTCAAAGCCACATCATCATTTTTCAATCCTTTCTGACTTCATTTGTTATTTTTCATGCATTTACTAATTATTTTGAGCTATAAGACCCTAAAATTGAAAAGCATATCAAATGAACTCTGAAAAGGTTGAAAGTTGGCATGGTATCATCATTTCATCCACATAGCATGTGCAAGAAAGGTGAGAGGGTTACGGCAAAAACTGGATGCACTTCGTGTACAAAACGGACAATCTCTTTCAAAGTATCAGGATTTCATCCGGAAACTCGTCTGTTACAAAGGGATTTCATTTTTAATACTTATTTGAACTCCTGACATTTTGTGTCTTCAAAATGCACCATTCAAAGCCACATCGTCATTTTTCAATCCTTTCTGACTTCATTTGTTATTTTACATGCATTTACTAATTATTTTAAGCTATAAGACCCTAAAATTGAAAAGCATATCAAATGAACTCTGAAAATGTTGAAAGTTGGCATGGTTTCATCATTTCATCCACATAGCATGTGCAAGAAAGTTGAGAGGGTTACGGCAAAAACTGGATGCACTTCGTGTACAAAACGGACAATCTCTTTCAAAGTATCAGGATTTCATCTGGAAACTCGTCTGTTACAAAGGGATTTCATTTTTTAATACTTATTTGAACTCCTGACTTTTTGTGTGTTCAAAATGCACCATTCAAAGCCACATCATCATTTTTCAGTCCTTTCTGACTTCATTTGTTATTTTTCATGCATGTACTAATTATTTTGAGCTATAAGACCCTAAAATTGAAAAGCATTTCAAATGAACTCTGAAAAGGATAAAAGTTGGCATGGTATCATCATTTCATCCACATAAAATGTGCAAGAAAGTTGAGAGGGTTACGGCCAAAACTGGATGCACTTCGTGTACAAAACGGACAATCTCTTTCAAAGTATCAGGATTTCATACGGAAACTCGTCTGTTACAAAGGGATTTCATTTTTTAAAACTTATTTGAACTCCTGACTTTTTGTGTCTTCAAAATGCACCATTCAATGCAGAGACTGATTTTGAATGGTGCATATTCAACACACAAAAAGTCTGTAAAGATCCGGAAACTCGTCTGTTACAAAGGGATTTTATTTTTTAATACTTATTTGAACTCCTGACTTCTTGTGTGTTCAAAATGCACCATTCAAAGCCACATCATCATTTTTCAATCCTTTCTGACTTCATTTGTTATTTTTCATGCATTTACTAATTATTTTGAGCTATAAGACCCTAAAATTGAAAAGCATATCAAATGAACTCTGAAAAGGTTCAAAGTTGGCATGGTATCATCATTTCATCCACATAGCATGTGCAAGAAAGTTGAGAGGGTTACGGCAAAAACTGGATGCACTTCGTGTACAAAACGGACAATCTCTTTCAAAGTATCAGGATTTCATCTAGAAAGTCGTCTGTTACAAAGGGATTTCATTTTTTAATACTTATTTGAACTCCTGACTTTTTGTGTGTTCAAAATGCGCCATTCAAAGCCACATCATCATTTTTCAATCCTTTCTGACTTCCTTTGTTATTTTTCATGCAGTTACTAATTATTTTGAGCTATAAGACCCTAAAATTGAAAAGCATATCAAATGAACTCTGAAAAGGTTGAAAGTTGGCATTGTATCATCATTTCATCCACATAGCATGTGCAAGAAATTTGAGAGGGTTACGGCAAAAACTGGATGCACTTCGTGTACAAAACGGACAATCTCTTTCAAAGTATCAGGATTTCATCCGGAAACTCGTTTGTTACAAAGGGATTTCATTTTTAATACTTATTTGATCTCCTGACTTTTTGTGTGTTCAAAATGCACCATTCAAAGCCACATCATTATTTTTCAATCCTTTCTGACTTCATTTGTTATTTTTCATGCATTTACTAATTATTTTGAGCTATAAGACCCTAAAATTGAAAAGCATTTCAAATGAACTCTGAAAAGGTTGAAAGTTGGCATGGTATCATCATTTCATCCACATAGCATGTGCAAGAAAGTTGAGAGGGTTAAGGCAAAAACTGGATGCACTTCGTGTACAAAATGGACAATCTCTTTCAAAGTATCAGGATTTCATCCGGAAACTCGTCTGTTACAAAGGGATTTCATTTTTTAATACTTATTTGAACTCCTGACTTTTTGTGTGTTCAAAATGCACCATTCAAAGCCACATCATCATTTTTCAATCCTTTCTGACTTCATTTGTTATTTTTCATGCATTTACTAATTATTTTGAGCTATAAGACCCTAAAATTGAAAAGCATTTCAAATGAACTCTGAAAAGGTTGAAAGTTGGCATGGTATCATCATTTCATCCACATGGCATGTGCAAGAAAGTTGAGAGGGTTACGGCAAAAACTGGATGCACTTCGTGTACAAAATGGACAATCTCTTTCAAAGTATCAGGATTTCATACGGAAACTCGTCTGTTACAAAGGGATTTCATTTTTTAAAACTTATTTGAACTCCTGACTTTTTGTGTGTTCAAAATGCACCATTCAAAGCATAGACTGATTTTGAATGGTGCATATTCAACACACAAAAAGTCTGTAAAGATCGCCAACCCCAACATAAAAAAATGAGCATAGATGCGCTTATAGAGAACATTCAACCTAAATTCATAATAAATTTCTATGAATTTCAGAGAAACTCACTCTGAATTTAGGCCAAATTCCCTGTATAAGGGCATCTATTTTCATTTTGAGAGGAGCTCAACAAGGCAGAGAGGGACGTGTTTTTTTTCTCTTTTGCTTTATTTGTTTTGTTTTGTAGAGGTGCCAGAGCTCGAAGCAAAAATAGAGATGAAAATAATTTTGAGAGGTATGCTTTCATTGTCAACATAACGACCAAGAGTTCCCAATATCTTCCATACTACATACATTATAGGCGGTTCCCACGCAGAAAGGTAAATTTTTTACTCCCCCTCCACCAACATTCACACTCCACGGCTTGTCCGAAACAACGGGTGCCGTCCAATTATCAACATTCCTAGGGGAGTTTTGTTTAAATTATTTGCGAATTTGTTTTTGATCTTTTGATCATAGGACTGGGCATCCCAGTTACCAGCCATTTTCTCGTGAATGATGAGCGGAGTCCACTCATCGTGAGAATAACCCACCTAGCATGGAAGATGCTGCTAGCCCCTAGTCGCTACAAGAGCGTTTCATGCATACAAAACAGATTATTATTTGAAGGTTTAGAGTTTGGCACATGCAAATTTACTTGGAACGGCAGGTAAATACCGCATATAGGTAGATATGGTGGACACTCATGGAAGAAACTTGGTTCAAGGAATTTGGATGCACAAGCAGTATTCCCGCTTAGTGCAGATATTTTGGCTAGCAAAGGATTCTAAATAGCAAGCACCACATGTTAGAGGATCCATAACAATATAACTTCTATACAAATACACCCAAGCATAACTCATTATGTTGTCTTCCTTGTCAACTTCAACTAATTTGCTCAGGTTTGAAAATAATTAATGGGGCTCACAATCATAGAATATGTCCAAGATAGTATATTTATATGTGAAATCTCTCTTCCTTCAATATTCTTTCATGAATTGTTCAAGTGACCAATACAATGTTTGCTAACCTTCAATAAATTTACCACCTCTACTTCTTATATGTAAAGTCATTACTCCCCATGGGATAAGCATATGAAACATATATAATTTCATATTTATGACATTCAAATCATTCAACCATTTACTCATAGGATATAAGTGAAGCACACGAGTAAATGACAAACTACTCCAAAGAGATATAAGTGAAGATCAATGAGTAGTTAAATAATTATGTAGCTATGTGAAGACTCTCTCTCATTTAAGAATTTCAGATCTTGGTATTTTATTCAAACAGCAAGCAAAACAAAATAAAACAACATTTCAAGGATAGCACTCATCATGTGAAGAAGCAAAAACTTAGGCTCAACCGATACTAACCGATAATTGTTGAAGAAGAAAGGTGGGATGCCTACCGGGGCATCCCCAAGCTTAGATGCTTGAGACTTCTTGGAATATTATCTTGGGGTGCCTTGGGCATCCCCAAGCTTGAGCTTTTGTGTCTCCTTAATTCCTCTTATATCACGGTTTCCTAAATCTCGAAAACTTCATCCACACCAAACTCAACAAGAACTCGTGAGATAAGTTAGTATAAACCAATGCAAAAACCTTATCATTTTCTACTGTAACAAATCACTTAAATTGTTATTCAACGTTGCATACTAAATGCCTCTGCATATTTAATAGTCCTATCCTCAAATAGAATCATTAAACAAGCAAACATATGCAAACAATGCAAACATAACAGCAATCTGCCTAAACAGGACAGTCTGTAAAGAATGCAGCAAGATTCATACTTCCCTAGCTCCAAAAATTATGAAATAAAATTCCCACTGTAGTAAATTTATCAGAGCTTATTATGAAAAATGTTTCAACATTTTATCACATTCTGAATTTTCTAGGGAATTTTTGCAACAGCGGTAAACTTTCTGTTTTGAAACAGCAACATGTATACTTGCAAAATAAGCATGGTAAAGGCTATCCTTGACATTTTTATTGAAAATAGAGATGCAAAAAATTATTCTAAATAACAGCAAGCAAATACTAACAAAAGAAAATGACGCTCCAAGCAAAACACATATCATGTGGTGAATAAAAATATAGCTCCGAGTAAAATTACCGATGAACGAAGACGAAAGAGGGGATGCCATCTGGGGCATCCCCAAGCTTAGGCTCTTGGTTGTCCTTGAATATTACCTTGGGGTGCCTTGGGCATCCCCAAGCTTAGTCTGTTGCCACCCCTTATTCTATAGTCCATCGAATCTTTACCCAAAACTTGAAAACTTCACAACACAAAACTCAACAGAAAACTCGTAAGCTCCGTTAGTATAAGAAAATAAATCACCACTTAGGTACTGTTGTGAACTCATTCTAAATTCATATTGGTGTAATATATACTGTATCCAACTTCTCTATGGTTCATACCCTCCGATACTACTCATAGATTCATAAAAATAAGCAAACAACACTTAGAAAACAGAATCTGTCAAAAACAGAACAGTCTGTAGTAATCTGTATCAAACGTATACTTCTGGAACTCCAAAAATTCTAAAATAAACTGGTGGACCTGAGGAATTTGTCTATTAATCATATGCAAAAATAATCAACTAAATATCACTCTCCAGTAAAAAGTTTTAGCTAATCTCGTGAACGCTAAAGTTTCTGTTTTTTACAGCATGATCATAAAGACTTCACCCAAGTCTTCCCAAAGGTTCTACTTGGCACAAACACTAATTAAAACAAAAAACCACATCTAAACAGAATCTAGATGGATTATTTATTCCTAAACATAACCAAAAAGCAAGAAACTAAAATAAAATTGGGTTGCCTCCCAACAAGCGCTAACGTTTAACACCCCTAGCTAGGCATGATGATTTCAATGATGCTCACATAAAAGATAAGAGTTGAAACATAAATAGAGCGTCATGAAACACATGGAAAGTGCATTTAAGTCTAACCCACTTCCTATGCATAGGGATTTTGTGAGAAAACAACTTATGGGAACAATAATCAGCTAGCATAGGAAGGCAAAACAAGCATAACTTCAAAACTTTAAGCACATAGAGAGGAAACTTGATATTATTGCAATTCCTACAAGCATATATTCCTCCCTCATAATAATTTTCAGTAGCATCATGAATGAATTCAACAATATAACCAGCACCTAATTAAAGCATTCTTTTCATGATCTAGCAGCATAGAAATTTTATTACTCTCCACAAAAGCAAATTTGTTCTCATGAATAGTAGTGGGAGCAAACTCAACAAAATAACTATCATGTGAAGCATAATCCAATTGAAAATTAAAATCATGATGACAAGTTTCATGGTTATCTTTATTCTTTATAGCATACGTGTCATCACAATAATCATCATAAATAGGAGGCATGCTTTCATCATAATAATTTTGCTCATCAAAAATTGGGGGACAAAAAATATCATCTTCATCAAACATAGCTTCCCCAAGCTTGTGGCTTTGCATATCATTAGCATCATGGGTATTCAATGAATTCATACTAACAACATTTCAATCATGCTCATCATTCAAAAATTTAGTGCCAAACATTTTAATGCATTCTTCCTCTAGCAATTGAGCACAATTATCGGAATCCTTATTTTCACGGAAGACATTAAAAAGATGAAGCATATGAGGCACCCACAATTCCATTTTTTTGTAGTTTTCTTTTATAAACTAAACTAGTGATAAAACAAGAAACTAAAAGATTATATTGCAAGATCTAAAGATATACCTTGAAGCACTCACCTCCCCGGCAACGGCGCCAGAAAAGAGCTTAGTTGACGGGGTGTGAGTGCCGCTTACCTAGACTCCCCGGCAACAGCGCGAGAAAAGAGCTTGATGTCTACTACGCAACCTTCTTCTTGTAGACGTTGTTGGGCCTCCAAGTGCAGAGGTTTGTAGGAAAGTAGCAAATTTCCCTCAAGTGGATGACCTAAGGTTTATCAGTCCGTGGGAGGTGTAGGATGAAGATGGTCTCTCTCAAGGAACCCTGCAACCAAATAACAAAGAGTCTCTTGTGTCGCCAACACACCCAATACAATGGTAAATTGTATAGGTGCACTAGTTTGGCGAAGAGATGGTGATACAAGTGCAATATGGATGGTAGATATAGGTTTTTGTAATCTGAAAATATAAAAACAGCAAGGTAGCAAGCGATAAAAGTGAGCACAAATGGTATTGCAATGCTAGTAAACAAGGCCTAGGGTTCATACTTTCACTAGTGCAAGTTCTCTCAACAATAATAACATAATTGGATCATATAACTATCCCTCAAGATGCAACAAAGAGTCACTCCAAAGCCACTAATAGCGGAGAATAAACGAAGAGATTATGGTAGGGTACGAAACCACCTCAAAGTTATTCTTTCGGATCGATCTATTCAAGAGTTCGTACTAGAATAACACCTCAAGACACATATCAACCAAAACCCTAATGTCACCTAGATACTCCAATGTCACCTCAAGTATCCGTGGGTATGATTATACGGTATGCATCACACAATCTCAGATTCATCTATTCAAACCAACACAAAGTACTTCAAAGAGTGCCCCAAAGTTTCTACCGGAGAGTCAAGAAGAAAACCTGTGCCAACCCCTATGCATAGGTTCATGGGAGGAACCCGCAAGTTGATCACCAAAACATACGTCAAGTCGATCACGTGATATCCCATTGTCACCACAGATAAGCACGGCAAGACAGACATCAAGTGTTCTCAAATCCTTAAAGACTCAATCCGATAAGATAACTTCAAAGGGAAAACTCAATCCACTACAAGAGAGTAGAGGGGGAGAAACATCATAAGATCCAACTATAATAGCAAAGCTCGCGATACATCAAGAATGTACCACCTCAAGAACACGAGAGAGAGAGAGAGATCAAACACATAGCTACTGGTACATACCCTCAGCCCCGAGGGTGAACTACCCCCTCCTCGTCATGGAGAGCACCGGGATGATGAAGATGGCCACCGGTGAGGGATCCCCCCTCCGGCAGGGTGCCGGAATAGGGTCCCGATTGGTTTTTGGTGGCTACAGAGGCTTGCGGCGGCGGAACTCCCGATCTATTCTGTTTTCTGGAGGTTTCAGTATTTATAGGATTTTTTGGCGTAGGTCTCATGTCAGGGCGGTCTCCGGGTTGTTCACGAGGCAGGGGCCCACGCCCAGGGGGGTGGGCGCGCCCCCCACCCTCGTGGGCAGCCCCGGACTCTCCTGGCCCAACTCTTTTACTCCGGGGGTTTCTTTTGGTCCAGAAAAAATCAACAAAAATTGGCACGTCAATTGGACTCCGTTTGTTTTTCCTTTTTTGCAAAACTTTAAAACAAGGAAAAAACAGAAACTGGCACTGGGCTCTAGGTTAATAGGTTAGTCCCAAAAATCATATAAAATAGCATATAAATGCATATAAAACATCCTAGAAGGATAATATAATAGCATGAATACTTCATAAATTATAGATACGTTGGAGACGTATCAGTGTTCGGAAAAGCATTGAATCACTCTTTATCCAACGTCTCGGTCCATGAAGGAGGTGATAATGCGGCAAACCAGGCAATCGGACTATAGGGCGTTAACACTTTCACTTAGCCATACGAGTTTTATGGCGGGGCTACGACATAGCCCCTAGTATGTATGCGGCGTATTATAATTTTTGTGCCTTACATGTTTTGATATGAAAAAGATCCTTCGTGTGACACGGAGAATCGCTAAAGATTCGAATAAGTCGTCAAGTGGTTGACCAGCTCTCACCACATCATGATAGTCAGTTTTCGGCTTTCTCTACTGAGGCGCTCATCCGGTCAAAGCCAGTGCAGAATCGCAGTAGTTCTCACTTTACTACCCTAGCCGATAGAGCGGAACATAGGGTAGGAAGCACAGGAGCAGGGCAACCCAACTATTGACCAAAGACAATGATTCGGAGCTGATGCATATAGGGCCAAACTTGCGACGTCGAAGTAAGCTATAGAGTTGTTCGGACTTTTATTGGCGACTCATTTGTTCCCATACCGAGCCCCTGGCAGGTTATGCCAAGGTGCGTCTTGTAACACAGCCGTTAGGGCCTTACTCATTGTAGTAAGAGTACGGAGAATTAGTTCGGATATAGTTTACTGGGAGTGGAGCAACAAGCCAATGATAAATTCGTATATGGAAAGGAAAAACCACAACCCGGCTATTTGACATGCTCGGGGTCGGGGATGGAGGAAAAAAGGCATAGTACAGGCTCAGAATAAAGAGTGCGGTCTACAAAAAGCTGTTTTGGACCTCCTGTCGCACGTCTGCGCCGCCCGTCCTCGGGGAGGGGAGTCCTTAACGGAAGTAGCCCCTTAGGTGAATGTACGGATCCGAACTCCGATAGAGTCCGTTGTAGATGTTGTCTTGTTGGTCACCTGTTTTTGAGTTATAATAAAGAAAAGTAAGTGAAACAGATAAAGAACGTTACGGGAATGCTTGCAGGGTTGTCCGTATTGTGCTTCCGCCGATCCCCATGGTATCTTGAGCGCGTAGTGATGGACACGTGGTGTAAATCTGGCCGGCGCAGTGGGTGGGTGGCGGAAGCCGAACTGCTATTTCCGTTCCGGGAGTGGTCGAACTTTGGAGGGAAACTGTTTCTGGCCCCCGGCGTTCGGCTGGCGAGCTGCTCCGTCGTCTTTATCGCTTGATGGCCTCCTCCCCTTGTGCTCAGTGTTAAGCTTGCCTGCCTGCTTGAAGACCCAACATTTTTTGTTGGTGTGATTAGCTGGCTTATCAGGGTGACCGTGAATCTGACAAGGTCGGTCTAATATCCCGTCGAGGGCGGATGGTTCATCCTGGTTGGCCTTAAATGGCTTCTTCCGTTGACCGGGTTTCAGATTGTGAAATCCGGCATTGACCGCTATGTCGCGTGATCTTTCATTATTGCTGCGACTGTTGTGTTTGTTTAATCGTGGCTTGTCGTTGCCGTCTCGGATTTAGGAAGTGCCTGGGTCACTGGCGTTGTTGCGCTTACGAGTGAGCCAGTTGTCTTCTCCCACACAAAAGCGAGTCATTAGAGTGGTAAGGGCTGTCATGGATTTAGGTCCTTCCTGGCCGAGGTGACGTGCTAGCCATTCATCCCAGACGCTGTATTTGAAGGCCGCAAGGGCTTCCGCGTCCGGACAATCGACAATTTGGTTCTTTTTTACTAAGAATCTAGTCCGTAGTTCCCTGGCTGACTCGCCGGGCTGTTGGACAATATGACTTAAGTCATCGGCATCTGGTGTCCGGACATGTGTTCCTTGGAAGTTGTCACGAAAGGCGTCTTCCAGATCTTCCCAGCTGCCAATAGAATTTTCTGGCAAACCGTTTTGCCAGTACTGTGCTGGCCCCTTAAGCTTGAGAGGCAGGTATTTAATGGCATGAAGGTCGTCTCCGCGAGCCAAGTGGATATGGAGGAGGAAGTCCTCAATCCATACTGCGGGATCTGTTGTTCCATCGTATGATTCGATGTTGATGGGCTTAAACCCGTCTGGGAATTCATGCTCCATTACCTTGTTGGTGAAGCAAAGAGGGTGTGCGGCTCCTCTATGTTGGGCCACACTGTGAAGCACCTCCGGCGGACTCCGCTTACGGTTTTCAGACCGAGCGTGCTCGTATTTGTTGTGTCCGAATAGGTATCCGTTATTACTGGCCGGGGCATGTCTCCGCGATCTGTGTCTCGGTTTTGTGTGTCCTGTTCTACCCTTCGGGTCTTGTTGGATGTCGCGAGTGTTCCCCCGAGCTTCTTTATTCTTGCTTAGACGGCCGGATGGGTTGGCATGGTGCTTTGCTGGGGCTGCTGCTTTGCCCGGACCGAACTGTGGTCGGCCTACTGGCTTATTCGATGGTGGTGTGGGCTCCAAAGCCTTGCCATCGTATTGAGGGAGCCGCCTACTGTTGTGGTGGCTTTTGTCTGGGCCGCTAAGGCCGTATTCTTCGGCGGCCAGGACCTCGGTCCATCTATCGTTGAGCAAATCTTGGCTCACTTGAAGCTGCAGCTGCTTCCTCCTTAGGCTCCTTGCGGTGGCTATGAGCCGGCGTTTAAAGCGCTCCTGTTCTAGAGGTTCCTCGGGCGCGATGAATTCCTCGTTGCTGAGGCTCTCTTCTTCCTCGGAGAGAGGAAGATAACTACTATCCTCCGAGTCACCGTATGCGGCCTGTTCATCAGGGCTATCCTGCCCGCTTTCCTGGTCCTCCTGTTCGGATCCTGTCTCAACGGGGTCTTCATTGTCCGGAGTATTATCACCTCCGGTGCTAGTATTGTTTTCTCTTGAGTGACGTGACTGAGAGTGGCGCCGGGGGCGCCGGTGTTCGGACTGTGTACCAGGAGGTTTATCCTCGACTGGATCTTCCTTGTCATCGTCGAGATCGTCGTTGGGTGCGTCTACCATACACACGTCATACCAGGATGTGGTCGCCCCACTTCTAGCGGATAGTAAGCTCTTGCTTTGCCCCTCATCGTCGTCAAGATAGTCAATGTCTTCGGAGCAGGGGTCAGGCGTGTTGGTTGGGTCTTCGAGGTGGCTATGAAGTGGGTGGCGGGTGGGAAGCGAAATTCTCCATCATTCGCCGGAAGGTCGAACCGAACATAGTTCGGTGACGAGCCGTCTGCCAGGGATAGGCTTTTTAGTGAGTTTAGGAGGTCGCCCATGGGCGAGCGTTGGAAGATATCCGCGGCGCTGAACTTTAAGATCGATAGCCGATCGAGTTCGGTATCCGCTGGCTCGCAGGGTTCGGAACTCGATACTAGAAACAAGTCCAGGGTTCCGTTGATGCAAGTATCGTACGAAGTGGAACCTGCATGCGGCTCCAACGCCGCCGAATCGGTAGCCCCCGTGATGGGGTTGAGTTTCCCGTCTTCGGATGACTTGATCTGCTCCGGGTCTAAGGCCAGAGTTGTTATAGGAGTTATCTCCTGGATACGGCCCGATGACAGGTTTAAGCCATGTTCATCGGGGCGAAGGGGAGCGGTTGCCGCAGTCTCGAACCCGTCGAAGATCAAGTCTCCACGGATGTCCGCAATGTAGTTTAGGCTTCCGAATCTAGCCTGATGGCCAGGGGCGTAGCTATCGATCTGTTCCAGATGGCCGAGCGAGTTGGCCCGTAGTACGAAGCCGCCGAATACGAAGATCTGTCCGGGGAGGAAGGTTTCTCCCTGGACCACGTCATTACTGATGATCGAAGGGGCCATCAAGTCCTTTGTCGACGGCACAGTGGAACTCTCAATGAAAGAACCAATATCGGTGTCATAACCGGCGGATCTCGGGTAGGGGGTCCCGAACTGTGCGTCTAGGATCGATGGTAACAGGAGACGGGGGACATAATGTTTACCCAGGTTCGGGCCCTCTGTATGGAGGTAATACCCTACTTCCTGCTTGATTGATCTTGATGAATATGAGTGTTACAAGAGTTGATCTACCACGAGATCGCAATGGCTAAACCCTAGAAGTCTAGCCTATAAGTATATGTTAATGAATCTGTCCTATCCGGACTATGCTCTCCGGTTTATATAGACACCGGAGAGATCTAGGGTTACATGGAGTCGGTTACATAAGAGGGAATCTTCATACTCGGTCGCCAAGCTTGTCTTCCACGCCAAGTAGAGTCCAATCCAGACACGGGTATAGTCTTCGGCCTTCATGCCTTCATAGCCCATTAGTCCGGCCCAGTAGATAACAGGCCGGACGCCCGAGGACCCCTTAGTCCAGGACTCCCTCACCGAGCTCATCGACTTCGACGTCGTGCACATCCGCCTGCCGTACAATGCCATCTTCGGGTATCCGGCCCTGGCTAAGTTCATGGCGGTCACCCACCACGGCTACAACACCCTCGATGCCGGGAAGCGGCGGAATCATCACGGTCCCATGTGAAGAGATAGATGCGGTGTGCTCCCTCGAGCGCGCCTTCCAAGCTGCAGCAATTGACGACCCCGATAACAAAAGCGAGGGCCCTCCTGAGGCCCTCGCCAAGAAGAAGCAGCAGCTGTGCCGTGCAGGATCTCAGGAGGGCGGTGACGCAGCTGGGGCCTCGTCAGGATCAGCGCCCGCTGCGGGGGGACGCCTCCTTCCATCGCATAGGAAGGCGCGCCCGGTGCCCTCCTCGGGCAGGGCTCGAGGGCTCTCTTCTAGAGAGCCTCGGACCTTGCCAACCTCACGAGGGAGGCGCTTGGGCACCACTTGGAGGCGTGCTTCGCGGCACGTTTACCTCAGGAGAACACAGGGCAAGGAGTGCCCACCACTCAGGAGTTCATCACCAAGACCACTCAGGAACTGCAAGAGGCAAGGGCTATGCGCGGCGACCGCTGCTCACCAGGCGCAGCTCCCCATCCAGGCGAGGATGCCGGGCTGTGGGTCTGCATCGACGTCCCGGGGCTCAACAGGGTAGCATCTCAGGAGCGTTTTTGGCCTTCGCGTGTGGGCCGTTGCGAGGGCCCACCACACAGCTACGTTCGCATGCCCTTCGGCTTGCCGAGCGTGGCGTTAGCCTATCAGCGCAACATGCGGTGTATCCTGGCGGCTCAGGAGGCCAGGTACAACGCCGTCCTGGCAGAGATGGAGATGGTCTTCAGGGAACCACCTGAACCCCCGGAGCCTCCCGAGGCTCAGGGCCCTGGTGGCTCGTGAGGAGCCATTCCTTCGCCGCACGCCTTCAGCTGCACCAACTCTTCTTCGTCGACAGAACTAGGTGACATTTTCCAAGTTCATTTAGCTGGGAGCGCCCCTCGGGCTGCATTATTCCCAGGCCGCGTGGGTCCGTCCCTGTGGCATGTATCCTTTGCTTATGTCTTTAGCTAACTTGCTAGGAGCGCCCCTCGGGCTGCATCATCCCCAAGCCGCTCGGGCCTGACCCAGTGGCATGTATCTTTCTGCATTTACCTAAGCTGGTTTGCTTTCCATGCTTAATCTGCCTGATTACCACCTGCTCGATCACCACCCACCACGGGTCCATTCATCCCATGCAATTCGCTTGCGCGTTAAAAGGGGGGCTCCTGAGCATCGCGACTCAGGAGCTCTTACTGGCTCTCCAGCCCTCACCCCCTGGCCTTGACCATAGCATCGCGACCTGGCATACCAGTGGCAGCTGAGCTCGCTCGAGGGCCGGGACCTGAGGACATAGAGCGCTTGCACCTAACCGTCTCGCAGGAACACACAACCATCAAAGACTCAAGACCAGGCGCAACCCGCCTTGAGGTAGGGCCTCCTGAGTCCTGCGCTGGCTCACGAGTGCCCAGATACACTTCGCAGCCCTGCCGTGCAAGCCACGTGTCAGGGTGGGGCTGTACACGCCCCAGGGGCTCCTCCCGGAGAGGGCCCCCCCTCCCACGCACAAGTGGAAGCACCATGCTCCGCGCTGGCCGTCGACACTACCGAGGAGCGGCTATGCCCGTGCAAAAGCGGAAGCACTATGCTCCACGCTAGTGATAAACAACTGAGGGCGGCCCCACGATCGTACCAACCTCAGGGAGCCCCAGAGCTCAGTGTCCTGCCTCACCGCAACGCCTCCCCTCAGGAGAGCCGCGCGAGGGGGCTGCGCTCGGGTCACGCCCAAGCGTACGCCACCCAACCAGGTCTTCCGGGCCTGGGGGCTGCTCTCGGGTCACGCCCAAGCGCACGCCGCCCAAACAGGTCTCCCGGACCTGGTCGTCGCACGCCCCTCCCGAGGCCTCGACGAGGGAAGGTATGGAGATTGTTTGCGCATCAAGGGGGACTCCTGAGCATCGCGACTCAAGAGCCTAACTGGTCACGTAGCCCCTCACTCCTTGGTCCGTCCTGGTCTCCGGTCAGCCCAACGGCAGTTGAGGTATGCGCGGGGCCGGGCTCTGCCGACGTAGAACATTAGTCTATCCTCGCGTACTCTCCCTATAAGCTGTTTGCGCGTCAAGGGGGACTCCTGAGCATCGCGACTCAGGAGCCTAACTGGTCACGTAGCCCCTCACTCCTTGGTCCATCCTGGTCTTCGGTCGGCCCAATGGCGGTTGAGGTATGTGCGGGGCCGGGCTCTGCCGACGCAGAACACAAAGCGGATAGGAAGAAAATCACAAAATATCGAAGCAAATATTACAAACATATTGTCCTCACAATATCAAATGAAAAGTCTAAACGCCTCCACGAGGCCTGATGCATGTTGCAGGAACGAGACAGGAAACTAGCCACAGGTCACGCCTGAACACCGTCATCGCCTGCAGAAGGTGCTCCGCCCCGGGTAGCGACGTCCTCACCTGCACCACCAGCCGCAGGATCGGTGGCATCGCCAAACAAGGGTGCGGAGGCAAAGCCGCGGAACCTCTCCAGCAGGGCCTCCACCTAGCCTTGCACGGCTGTGGCGGCGGCTTCGCAGTGATCCTCAGCCACAGGCTCCAGCGGCTCATCAAGACAAGCGTTGGGGTCGCGAAGGTACAGGAGGCTGAAGATGCGAGTCAATGCAGCTGAAGACAGGACTCGAGCTTCTGCCTCCGCCATGGGACCGACACCATCAACGACTTCCTCGAGCGCCTTCACCAAGAGGGGAAGCAGCCAGGCGGGGCCGTCTTCATTGGTGGCCAGCAACTTCTCCAGGCCGTGCTTGTAGAGCGTCTTCAGTGCCTTGCGAGATCTCTCCTCAAGGTCGGCAAAGCCCACGCGGTCTTCGGCCAGGACCCGCGCCTTGGCGTCAAGATTGGCCTCCCTCGCCTTCACCTTCCGCTCTAGCTCTTCCAACCGGTTGCGCTCGGCGGCCTGTGTCTTCCCCAACTCCGCCAGCTCAGCGTCACGGTTCTTGACAGCGTCCTCCTGGGCCTTCACCTCCTCCTCCTTTGCCAGGCGGCCGCGCGCTTCTTCGGCGTGCTTGTCGCGCAGGCTCTGCAATTCGTCCTCCAGCTCTTGGCGGCGGTCGCGGGCGGCCTTAGTGTCTTTCAGCGCCGCCTCACGATCGACTGCAGCGTTGGCGGCACTCTGCTTCTCCTTCTCGGAAGATGCTGCGGCCTGGCTTAGTGCCGCGCGAACCACCAAGTCGGAGTGAAGCCAGCCAGAGGCCAGTTCTAGGCGCCCGGCCACCAGGCGTGGATCTGCGCTCAGGAGATCTGCCTGCAACTGGGTCATCTTTGAAAGAGCATGTTCCACAGCAGCAGCAGGAGCAGAAGAACCTGGGAGTGGAGGTGCAGCAGTGGGAGGAGGCGACATCGTCACCAAGGCCTGGGAGGCTGCGGGTTCCGGAGCAGTCGGGACCTCTCCAGCCAAGCCAGACACCGGCACCTCCGGAGCCAGTGGGGGCATGGGGGCTGATTCCACATGGCGATGCACTTCTTGGCCTCGTGAGGGCGACCGGGTTGGGGAAGTGCGAGTGCTGCTGCTGCCTCCTTTCCCTGCGGAGGGAGGCGCGGCCGTCGCGTCCTCCTTCCTTTTCTTCGCTGAAGGCACCGTCCTGATCAACCAAGGGTGAACGTCAGGAAACAACGAGTACAAGCAGGGACAAGATGAAGCTCAAGGCACTTACCAATCCACCGTGACATATTTCCACTTGGGGAGCTTGAAGCCTGACAGAGTCGGGGCCTGAGAAGTGGGCACGCGGGCCCCGACGGCGGAAGGGCCGGAGCCGGCCTTAGGAGGCGTCAAGATGGAGGCGGCATCCCGAGGAACCAACGACGACCTACCCCCTGTCGGGATGAGAGGTTGCTCCCTCTCCTCCTGGCGAGCATCGGCCTCGGCGTCGTCAGGAAGGGCGCGGAGGACCTCGGCCTTGCTCAAGGGAGGAGTCTCCCCCGCCTCCTCCAGAGTCTTCTCTGAGTCCACCTCTTCTCCCTCCTCCCCACGGGACTCATCAGAGGACATCTCCACCAGATTCGGTGCTGCAAAAGCTCCTGCGAGCGCTGGCGGCACCAGCCCGCGCGCGTCGAAGGTCGGCCTGGAAAGCACAAGCGGCTCCCAATCCTTGCGGAGGAACAAAGGAGTGAAGGCGCTCGGCGGGTACACCTGGTTCTCCCCAACCAGGAGGCACAAGACAGCAGCCAGTTCGACACCAGGAAGGGCCCCCTGTCTCAGGCGGGTCTTGTCTTCATCACCCCCGAACTCCCATAAGGGACGTGCACGCGCCTGAAGCGGGGCGACGCGCAGCACCAGGAACTCCCTCAGGAGCATGGCCTCTGTAACCTTCGCCACCTTCGTGTTGCCCGGCTTCAGGTCCACCTGCAACTGCGCCAACACCGACAATGCCCGCTCATCGGCAAGCTCTGCGCAGAGCCACCCCTTGTTGGATTGGGGCGCCTCCGTCGGTAGTACTAGGCGTGGGTGGGCGTGCTTAGCGTCCATCATGACGCATTTAGCCCGGATGTTGTCGGCCCTGTTCCCGGTGCTCGAGATTGAGTTGGCCTTGCCGGACGCGATGAAATTGGCGCACCCGGAGACTTGTCCATCACTGACACGAAGGAGGAAGAAGTGGCGTAGGAGCGCCACGGACGGCATCACGCCCAGATACGCCTCGCAGTAGTAGGCGAAGATGGACAGGAGGAGGACAGAGTTGGGATGGAGGTGCAGCGCCTGCAGCCCGTAATGGTCGAGGACCTCATAAAAGAAAGGGACATTTACATCTATGCACCTAATTTGCGCCCACTCTCAGATTTACCCCTAATTTCAAAGCCTGCTCAAATTTGCCCCTACGCCGTTAGGTGCACTTACAGAAATACCGTTCGGTGCCGTTACCGTCCGGTCAAAGCAAGTCAAAGCCGGTCAAAGGGCTTTGACCGTCCTGGAAAATATAGCAAAAAAATTCTGAAAACTTGTGGGATCAAAGATACTTGGTTTCGCAAGGTGCGTGCAAAGTTTCGTGTTGTTTGTACATTCTAGGAGGTCGTGTTAGAGAAAAAACAATAAATATGTAAGCCTGTGAACAGTAAATTCAAAAAAAGTAGGAAAATTCAAAAAAAATGAAATTTTTTGGCATCAAAGAGGCTCGGGTCTGCAAGCTGCGTGCAAATTTTTGTTGTGTTTGGACATTGGAGGGGCTTGTGGAGAAAAAAACAAAATTTGGCTTGGGAAAAAACATGGGAAAAATGACTATTTTGTTTTTTCTTGCTAGTGCTGCTCGCATGTCATTTGATCACAAAAACTTGCAAGCACCATGTGCACCCAAGCCACTTTGATGGCAAAAAATTTCATATTTTTCAAAACTAGCTTGCTATTTTATTTCAAATTTACTGTTCACAAGCATGCAGATTAACTGTTTTTCCTCGCCACGAGCTCCTGGAATGTCCAAATAGCACGAAAATTTGCACACACCTTGGGCACATGAGTATCTTCGATCTCACAAAATTTTAGATTTTTTTGCTATTTTTCTCAGGATGGTCAAAGCTGTTTGACTGGACGGTAACGACGCAGAAGGGCATTTCTATAAGGGCACCTAACGGCGGAGGGGCAAATTTGAGCAGGCTTTCGAATTAGGGGTATATCTGATTAGGTGGTTCGAGTTAGGGACAGAAATGCAAATGGCCCTAAAAGAAATTAGAGAAGGGGGAACCAACCTGACGGCGACGCTGCTTGAGAAGAAGGGGAAAAAGGTGCTCCCCTCAGGCTCCGGCACATCGGAGGCGAGCCGGAGCTCCCTCTCCCCCCATTCGTTGCTCTCCCCCGCCGTCAGCAAGCGCATGGAGGCGAGGCTCTTCTCTGTGACGGTGGGCGCTTCAAGAGCTGGCTCATACCAAGCCGGCGCCGAGGAGGACTGGGCCTTGCGTGGCGCCATCTGTCGCGGGTGCAGAACAAGATTGGAGCAGATCTGGAGGTACCGAAGGCGAGAAGCGAGAAAGGGGATCTGGAGCGAGGCGAGGAAGAAGCAATGAAGGCGAGCACTGTCTGCGCCAGCCTTTTGTTGTCACAGCCCCAGATCAGTCCTTGCTTGATTTTTCTTGCCTCCATGCATCATGTTTAAATTCAAATGAAATTAGAATTGAGGAATTTTCAAAGCCTCAGAAACCTTTTAAAAATGATCAACATTAAAATCTTCTCAAAGAAGCCTAAGAAAATGTTCCTGTTAAACCTTGAAAAATATTGGCAAGAATAAAATTCAAACCAATATTTTTGGAAGGTTTAACATAATTATTTTGGGCCTTTGAATTAATCCAATAAATATTTGAATTGGATCTATATTTGTTATATAATAAATATATGTTCAATAATTCTGGAAACTGTTGTGTAGCTTTGGATAAGTCCATTTGGTTTACACAATTATTTTCATGAATTTTGAAAAATGGTTTGGTCTTTGAACTGAATCAAAACATAATAGAAAAAAATAGAAAACAGAACGAATTATTAACAGAGAGAGAGAGAGAGAAAGGCCAGGGGCCACTTACCTGGTGCCCACCCGCGGCCCAGCAGAGGCCCAGCCCACCTGGCACTGCCAGTCATCTCCCTCCTCACGCCAGGAGGACAGGAGCGCGTGGCCGCGGCACGCTGGCACGCGCCTGGCCACCTCCTGCTTGCCGCCGAACGCCTAGCGCTGGCTACGAACGCCACATACTCTCCCGCGCGTCCCTCGATCGCTTGCTCGTCCCCATCCCCTCTCTGCTCTCTCTCCCTCTCTGCCCGAGTGGAGCTCGTCGACGCCGCTCGCCGTTGCCGTGGCCACCGAGCCCCCCTCGCCTAGCTAGGATGCCCAGCAGCTCCGCCCCCTCGCGCTACGCCTCTCCACCGAAAGAAGCCACTCCGGACGCCCTGCAACGACTGCATCGTCATCGTCTTCGAGCTTCGACCGCCGGCAACCCCACCGTCGATTCGGCGCCGCCAGGACCTTCCCGGGCTCGCTGACCTCCTCTTCGGCATCGCCGTGAGCCCCTGCTCCCAACCCCTATCTCCCCTCTGTCGATTTCCTCCTCTAGCCCCTTTGGCCACCCCGACCGAAGCTCGCTGCCGTTGCGCTTCGTCGCTGCCGTGGCTAGAGACCACCTCCGCCGCGTCTGAGAGAGTCACCGTCCTCAGCACGTTTGCAGGAGCACCTAGCACCCCACCGCTCGACCTGCCGTGCGCCACAACGCCGGTTCCGAGCGCAACCGAACTCCGGCCGCCGCCTGCCATCGTTGCAGCCGTCGTTTCCGGCCTCCTCTCGCCCAACCGCCTGCTCCGATGGATGCGCGCAAGCGCCAGCAACCCGTAGCCGCAAACCGCTCGTCGATCCGTTCCCTATAGCGCGAACCCGAAGCCCTCCGCCGTGCTGCGTGCTCGCCGGCGACCAACCCCGGCGGCAGCCGACGTGGCATCGTCATTAGTACTAATGACGGGGCTAACTAACGTCCTCTGCCACTGACAAATGGGCCCCGCGCCCTCAATTAATCACAGGTTTATCCCCTGATTAGATTAAGCTAATGCCCGTGGCCCCACAGGTTAGTTTGACCTAGCCACGTCAGCATTGACCCGGTCCCACGTGTCAGCCTCTGTTCCTGCCTTGTCACACTGACATACGGGACCCACGCGTCAGGTTTGACCTGGACCGTGGCCCGTTGACCTGCTGACGTCACACCTATGTCATGCTGACGCAGTAAAACATTTTCTGAATTTAAGTTTATTCAGGAAATTCCAGAAAATAGTATAAACTTCTAAAAATCATATAAAATCAACCGTAGCTCAGAATGAAATAATTTATATATGAAAAATTATCAGAAAAATGCAATCTATCCATTTGTATCATTTTCATGCATGTCAAACTAAGTTATACCTGCTGTATAGGTGAAAACATGATAATGACATTATAAATGCTAAATGTGGAGTTTGCATATGAACCCTTAGTTCATATGGACCGCATTTAAACTGTTGCTAGATGCATTAGTGTAAATCATAACATTCTTGACATGTCATGATCATGCATCATATTGTGCATTGCATTGATTGTGTTCTTCCTTGTTTGCCGGTATTTGTCCCCTCTCGATAGCTGTGATTCCGACGATGAGTTCGATGACACCGTTGAAGAACTATAATATCTTCAGAAGTGCTAGGCAAGCAAAACCCCCTCGTTCATTCCGATACAATCCCACTCTCTCGCTCCTGCTCTCTTTTACTGCATTAGGACAACAACGATTCAATGTTACATGCTGCGGTAGTTGAACCCCTTATCCTCTGCATGACCTGTCATTGCCATAGTAAATAGATGAAACCCACTAGCATGAGTAGGAGTTGTTTGAGCCCTGATGTGCCTACTCATTCATGCTTGTTTGTCATGCATGCTATTGCTTAGAGTTGTGACAGGTCTGATTCATCGGGGATGAATTGGAGTCGTGTGAACATGTCCAACTATGTGTTAGCTAAGTGTGTAAATACGATTTGGTAAAGGTAGCGGTGAGAGGCCATGTAGGAGTACATGGTGGGTTGTCTCATTGAAGCCGTCCTCAGGAACTGAGTTCTGTGGTTGTGATCCATGATACAGTTACTACCACGCATTGGGCCCGAAACCAATGGACCCTCTCGGCTTCTTAATCACCCTTGTCCTCTGTCCAGGAGTTGCAAGTAGTTTCTGGTGTTTGTAGTATGCTGGAGGCCGTGGGCAGCGCTGACCGGAGGGGTGGGCTGTGATGCGGTAGGCACGAGGCACGGTGTACCGGGTGCCCGTTTGGTGTCACGGGAACCCTGCACACATCGTTCGGGGCCGTATGTGGAAACCTCGGCCGGACTCCCTGCGGATGGAACCTGAATAGGCGATAAACCTGGACTAGAGACTTGAGTGTTTAGGTAGGCTGTGGCCGACACCCTCGCTGGGCTTCTGCTTGAAGGTTGCCGAGTACATGTCGTGTAAACGGCGGTAAGTGGTGAGAGCGTGTGTGTCGAAGTACACCCCTGCAGGGTTAACATCATCTATTCGAATAGCCGTGTCCGTGGTAAAGGACTTCTGGGTTGCCTATAACAGTTCATAGACAAGTGAAAGTGGATACTCTAAAATGCGCAAGATAAGCGTGAGTGCTATGGATGGCGTTCTCGTAGGGAGACAGGAGCGGATCCATAGTGGAATATTGATATGGTGAATATGTGGACTCGTGTGCGCCACCTCAAAAGAGTTGCTTGCAGTCGTAGTTCAGGTTAGCCACTGAGTCAAAGCTGGCTTGCTGCAGTTAAACTCCACCACCCCTTTTGTTGATACCGATGCATATGTAGATAGTTCTGATGTAAGTCTTGCTGGGTACATTTGTACTCACATTTGCCTATTTTATGTTTTGCAGAGAGACGTCAGTCTCGCTAGTAGTGCTGTGTGGACTTCGACGTTTAGCTTGTTACCTTAGCTACAATCTTGTGCCCTCGGCAGGATCTGGTAGATAGTCAGGCTTCTCAGCCTTTTTCATTTGTAGTTGTCTGTACTCAGACAAGTTAAGCTTCCGCATGTGCTTGTTGCTTGTATGCTCTGAATGTTGGGTCATGAGACCCATGTTTGTAATATCTGGCTCTTCGGAGCCTAATGAATAAATACTCTGAGTCGTAGAGTCTTGTTGTGATGCCATGTTGTATTTGCACATATCGAGCATATTGTGTGTATGATTGAAATGCTTGGTATGTGTGGGATCCGACAACCTAGTTGTTTATCCTTGGTAGCCTCTCTTATGGGGAAATGTAGTCTTGTGCTTCCATGAGCCATAGTAGTCCGCTACAGCCCGGTTCACCGGAGTCCTGCTAGCCCAGCACTACTGCTCCGGAACACTTGACTGGCCGGCATGTGTTTCACTTTGTTCCTGTGTCTGTCCCTTCGGGGAAATGTCACGCGGTGACATCCGGAGTCCTGCCTAGCCTGCTACAGCCCGGGTTCCCGGGGTCTTGTTAGCCCAGTGCTATAGCCCGGATTCGCACGCTGCTGACCGGCATGCTCGATGTTGATTCATGTATGCCTGTCCCCGTACGTTAGTGCCACTTTGGGTTCACGACTAGTCATGTCGGCCCGGGTTCTCTGTCATATGGATGCTAGCGACATTATCATATACGTGAGCCAAAAGGCGCAAACGGTCCCGGGCCATGGTAAGGCGACACCCGTGGGAATACCGTGCGTGAGGCCGCAAAGTGATATGAGGTGTTACAGGCTAGATCGGTGTGACTTAGAATCGGGGTCCTGACATTTGTCAAGTCGGGCAGTTGCCGAGGCAGCGTGGGGAAGCGGAGACGCCCACGTCCAATCAACCGCCACGCGTCAACCAAAGCCGCATGCTTTTGGGGCCCGCGGTGCTCCGTACTTGACCCTTGGCTTCGCCTCGAAGCCAAGCACGAGCGCGCCTTGGGCCCAGGGGCTACTGTCGGCGTTCTGGGAATGGGGGTCCCCAGACTTGCCTGCCTGCGGCCCATGGCGTGGCTAAGCTAGCGGGCCGTACGGCCCGTCTTCATCAACAAGGCATCCAAGACCCTCGCGAGGGGCCAAGCCTCGCGAGGCGGACGATGCAAGACCTCCTCAGGAGTGGCCTAGCCAGGCAGGCTCATGAGGAGGGGAGATATCAAGGCGGGGCAAACCTCGCGAGGCTCTCGTGAGGTAAGCCATGATGATCGACACCAGGCAGGCGCCAGGCGGGCGCCAGCGCGCGCGGCGTCCTTGTTTCCTCTTTGGTGCTAAGGAGGCAGGCGCAGGCGCGGAGTACCGAGGCATCAAGCAAAGGTTTCCATATCGGTGCAACGAGACCAAGACCAGCAGGATGGCAAGATGGAGGTCACCGTGGAGCCCAAGACGACGTCATCACCAGAGCCTTTAGCAGGAGAAGACCACTTTTGTCAGGATAGCTTGTACTAGCTATCCCCTTTCAAATTCGCCCGCCGTTGTTAGCTCCCTTCCCACTCAATATTTGGGGAGAGGACCAGGGCCTATATAAGTAGAGCTAGCCACCACAGTAGAGGGGATCGAATCGAGACCCACGCTAGTTCACCAAGCACAAGAACACCTCAACCTCAGGAGGCTGTTCTTCCCCTTGTACTGTTCATCATCAGCCCAAGAGGCAATCCACCACCACACACACTGGAGTAGGGTATTCCACCACAACGGTGGCCCAAACCAGTATAAATCTCGTGTCTTTCTGTGTTGCGAGTGCGTCGAGTTCGTCCGCGAGATCTTAGTGAGCTAGGGCGTGGATCGGTAGGAGGGGAAGATCTTCGCGCGCACCCAGAGTTCGAACCTTAAGGGTTTTGCCGAAACCCGAGATCTGACAGTCGCGTCAACTCGTACAACGAGGAGAAGCTTGATTTTACTACTACACGCCTTCTCCCTCGCCCATGCGCGCGGTGGCTCGCAGACGAGGACACACTTTTGCTTAGGCTGGTCGTAATGGAATACTAGTATCATGCATATGATACTAGTGTATGATACTACACATCCGTAGTGCATAGTATCATATGTTAGTATCATCGATGACTTCATTTATTAGCATGCATGACACATAGTAGCACAACATTTAATATGATACGGTATCATGATATGATACTCAAACCTCTCTTTCTTCATTTACTTCTATGCCACCTCATCAAATTTGCCTAGTTGGCATGCATGATACTCCCTCGTTCATAAATATTTGTCTTTTTAGATATTTCAAATGGACTACCACATACGGATGTATATATACATATTTTAGAGTGTAGATTCACTCATTTTGCTCCCTATGTAGTCACTTGTTGAAATCTCTAGAAAGACAAATATTTAGGAACGGAGTACTACCTATGATACTCCCATTACAACTAGCCTTATAGAGTACTACAACAAGCTATCCCTCCCGCACGCAGTGGACGGACATGCAGCAGTGGATTCGATACTATAGAAGTAGTAGTAACATCAATGTTCGTCTTCTCGAAGAGGCGAAGAGCCAAGCGCAACCCGAACGTGGCAGTTGCGAACGCTCGCCACAGTGTGTTTGGTTGCATTCTCATCTCAGCATAGTTGTTCCCTCTTCGTGCATGCTCATCCCAGCACCCCTCTTCATGCATGCTCCTAGTGTATTTGTATTAAGCTAGTGTGTACTCATGCACCCCTCATACACCCTACCAAACACCCAAAAGTGGGTCGAGAAGGGCTTGGAGCACGCATATAGCCAGGCTCTTGCATGAGACAAAATTGCTATTTGAGCCCACTATTGTAGTACTACTTGCTAGTATAGCCCTGTAAACGGGAAAGGAGTATTTGCCTTTCTAGATATTTCAACAAGTGACTACACTACACCCTAAATGAGTAGTACTAGAGCAAAATGAGTGAATCTACACCATAAATAAATGCGTAGTTCTCTCATTTTTTCTCTCCGCCTTGGTCGCGGTGCACAATATTGAGTACTCCTATATGACTAGCCGCTCTATCTACATGCGGGACATCAAAGCATCTGGGCCCGCGTGCCATCCACCAAATCCCAGCGAGGTGCTATAGTCGAGACTCACCGGTCACCCCGGTGTGGCCTCGAAGTGGCCACGAAGTCGTACTGGACGAAGCAACCATCATTTCACTGGAACGCTCGTTGAAGCCCTTTCTCCCCTTTCTTGAAGAAAACCTCACTCCAGGCTACTCACTTCTGCCATTTTTCTTCTGTACCGATGAAGGAAAGGTGGGCGAATCAGTGATGCTACTATATTCTCATTCCAAGAATCTTCTTTTTGCGAAGCACCGACCGGTTCTCACAGCCTATTCTTTTCTCGTTTTCATTGCGATTGTGGTTTCCTTTCGATTGCTTTTTGTTTGTCAGTTCATTGATGGATCCTGGAGCACTAGGCAAAGAGTTGCCGGCGGACAACCCATTGGAGACAGCAATCTCCAGGAAGCGAGCACCGATCAACGAGTTGACCATGTTGGCGGGCCAACCCATGGAAACAAAGACCTCCAAGAAACAAGCACTGGCCAAAGAGTTGACGACGTTGGCGGGCGAACTCCTCAAAGAAAGTTGGAAGAACAACAAGGGCCCCACCGTGCCTACCCCAGAAACTCTAATGGCCACTTATGCGAGGCTCAAGGCCGAGTTTGAGGAGATAGTGGCCGTTAAGAAGCAGTATTCCCCTGGCAAGGTGATGACCCCCATCGAGGATGAGGAGATGGCCCCCCAGAGGGATGGGATTCCCCGGTGAGCTGCACAAGGTAAAAAATAATGGCTTACCATAGTTGTGGTTTTTTGATTATTTGCTATGTGCTTGCTAATATGTTAGGGTTGTGCAGGTGCCGGTGGACGTCCTTGATGATTCTGATGTCGCCGCCCATCATGTGGACAACGCCCAGTGATAGTTTTCGATATCGCGGTCTGTCCTGTTGACATCGCCCCGGAGATCGATTCCGATGCCGTTGTCCATCCTGTGGACATCGCCCCAAATATCGATTCCGATGTCGAGGTGGACATCGCCCCAGAGATCGATTCCCGTGCCGCAGTCCGTGCTGTGGTCATTGCCCGAGAGATCGATGACAAGAAATAGTTGGTCGCGCTAATCCTTCAGGGTAGTTTGCATTGTGTTTAATTACCAGAACGATGTGTGTTATCAAACCATCTTAGAGCTAGTGCACTGTCTTGTGTGGGCGGTACTGAGGGAGTCCTGTACTAAGGGGTCCTCGGGCGTCCGGGATATGTGACGTGGGCCGGACTGATGGGCCGTGAAGAAACCAGACAGAACACTTCCTCCCGTGTCCGGATGGGGCTCTCCTTGGCGTGGAAGGCAAGCTTGGCGTTCGGATATGATGATTCCTTCCTCTGTAAACCGACTCTGTACAACCGTAGGCCCCTCCGGTGTCCATATAAACCGGAGGGTTTAGTCCATAGAAGAAATCACAATCATACAGGCTAGACATCTAGGGTTTAGCCATTACGATCTCGTAGTATATCAACTCTTGTAATCCTCATATTCATCAAGATCAATCAAGCAGGAAGTAGGGTATTACCTCCATCAAGAGGGCCCAAACCTGGGTAAACATCGTGTCCCCCGTCTCCTGTTACCATCGACCTTAGATGCACAGTTTGGGACCTCCTACCCGAGATCCGCCGGTTTTGACACCGACATTCGTGCTTTCATTGAGAGTTCGACTGTGATGTCGAAGACGGGATTGATGGCTCACCTTGTTATCAAGGACAGTATCACCTTCGGAGGAGCCCCGGCCTCAGGCCAAACCCTCCGGCTGGGTGACTTTACCATGACCGCCCGTTCGGCCGTTAAGCCGATGACAACTTCTCAGGTCATCGAAAGTCGCCTCCGTGTTGACTCCGAATACTCCAAACGGATGGATCCGGCGGAGTTGTCGTCTTTAACCGAACTCCTGGATCGCATCACCGCCATGGGGGTCACTACAGACTATGATCAGATTGGGATTAAACCCGATCAGAGAGAAATCAAATCTCAGCCGATCACCCATCAGATAGCGGTCGTAGAGGAGCAAAACAACAACTCTTCCTCTATGTTGAAGACGAGCTATGTTCGGATTTCCAAGCTCAAAGAGCCGGATACCTGTCTGCGGAACGACACTCCCAGTCCTCCGAACCTGGAATCGGGCATTGGGCCTGGAAAATCATTTGACATCCCGGAGCCCGAACTAATAAGCTCGGAAGCTTTTCAAACTCCAGACTCCAAATTGGGTCAGGGTTCGGATTTAAAGCCACCCACCCACCACAAGCAATATTTGACAAGCAATTCCAGCCCTCTGGATATATGAGACCTCATGTACATACGACAATAGTCTCAGGAAATAGTCCATCACTTTTGGGCCAGATTCCTCCTTGTTAAAGACAAGATTAAAGATTGCCGCGATGAGGACGTGATTTCAGTATTCTGCAATAATTGCACGGACGAAGGAATCCTCAACGCCATCAACCGGCGTCGCGTATTACACTTCGCTGACTTGGCAACCATAGTACAGAAGTACTGCACAATGGAAAGCGCCTGGAAAACTCAGACAGCTCGCTGGGAACCACCGGTCTCCACTCAACCCCTCTGGCGGGCAAAAAGGATGCACCCTCGCGAGGCACCTGACCCCATAGTGAAGAAAACTAAGCCCACTACGGGACGCAGAACCGTTCTGGAGGGATGGCTTGATAGGCCATGCAAAATACACATGACACCGGATAACGTACCAACCCACAACCTTAGAGCATGTTGGATACTCCGGCAAGTGGCCAAGAGCGGCGAGGATATCCTCACCAAAAACACCTCAAAGTAATGCACCCGGAAGATGACGACCTCAGAGTACTAACGGTCTTCGAGACTTTTGCTTCAAACAATCGGCACAAGAGGGCACTCCGCGACCTCGCCGAAGTCTGCCAAGTCGCATCAATAAACCCCTGGAAGGACACGGCCATAACTTTCAATGCCAGTGACGAACCAAAATTCCGGTTAGTCCGAGCACCAGCCGCCTTGGTCCTCAATCCAATTGTGGAATGCTTTCGGCTCACTAAAGTACTCATGGATGGCGGCAGCCGACTAAACCTCATCTACGACGACACACTCAATAAAATGGAAATAGACAGGAGCCGCATCGAGCAAAGTAATACGACCTTCCGAGGAATCATTCCTAGCCGGGAGGCGCGATGCGCGGGGAAAATTACACTCGACGTGGTCTTCGGCACGCCGGAGAACTATCGGTCTGAAGAGATAACCTTCCAAGTGGCCCCTTTCAACAGTCGATATCATGCCCTGTTGGGGCGAGATGCATTCACACGCTTCCAAGCTATACCTCATTACGGGTACATGAAGCTCAAGATACCCGGGCCCAACGGTATTATCACTCTCGCCAGTGATCCGGACATAGCACTCCGCGCAGAAAACAAAACCGCATCCCTGGCCCTCAAGGCACTGTCCGAGACCCTCGCGGCCGAAGAGTTAACCGCACTACGCTCCACGGTGGATAGGGATGACGTAATCCTTGATAAGCGGCCCAGATCCACCTCCTTCAAACCAGCAGACGAAATAGTCAAATTTCAAGTCCACCCGACGGACCCCAAGAAGACAGCTTCCATCGGAGCACAGCTGGACCCAACGGTCGACGCTGCACTGCGAGCGTTCCTGCGCGAGAACTAGGACATATTCGCCTGGCACCCTTCTGATATGCCAGGAATCCCACGCAGGTTGGTCGAACATGGCCTCAATATATTGAAGGGATATAAGCCAGTCAAGCAAACACTGCAGCGCTTTTTCGGACCCAATTGACAAGCTATGGGGGAGGAGCTAGCCAAGTTAATCATGGCCGGGTTCATCAGAGAAATAAAACACCCGGACTGGCTAGCAAACCAGGTGATGGTGCCAAAGAAGGATAAATCCTGGCGCCTGTGCGTCTATTTCAAAGACCTCAACAAGGCCTGCCCTAAGGATCCCTTCCCCCTCCCCCGCATCGATCAGATTATTGATGCTACTGCAGGACGTAACTCACTGTGCTTTCTCGACGCATACTCCGGATACCATCAAATTAAAATGAAGGAGTCCGATCAAGCCGCAACGGCATTCATTACCCCATACGGGCCTTTCTGCTTCAACACTATGCCCTTTGGGCTCAAAAACGCCGGCACCACCTACCAACGCATGATTCAAACATGCCTGGAGAAACAAATCGGCAAGACAGTTGAAGCATATGTGGATGACGTCGTCATCAAGACTAGGCACGTCGAGTCATTAATAGACGAACTGCGTTTAACATTCGACAACCTCCGTACATATGACATCAAGCTCAATCCGAAAAATTGTGTTTTCGGCCTTCCCGCTGGAAAACTGCCGGGCTTCATCGTCATCAATAGAGGAATTGAGGCAAATCCAGCCAAAATCCGAGCTTTGTCACAATTGGCTACACCAACAGACCTTAGACAGGTCCAAAAACTAGCCGGATGCGTGGCAGCTTTAAGCCGCTTTATCTCCAGACTAGGAGAAAAAGCATTGCCACTTTATCGCCTTCACCGATGCACCGACCACTTCGAGTGGACGGATGCGGCAACGGCCGGACTGGAATAAATAAAGGCTCTTTTAGCAAGCAACCCAATCCTGGCCACGCCGAGCGCCGGCAAACCCATGTTATTATACATCTCAGCAACACATCAGGTGGTGAGCGCGGTGCTCGTCATTGAGCGAGAGGAGGACGGACACAAATTCCCACTTCAAAACCGGTATACTACGTATCCACTGTCCTCACACCATGCAAATCCCGGTACCCTCATTACCAAAAGATAGCATATGCGGTCTTCATGGCATCCCGGAAGCTACGACACTACTTCCAAGAGTGCTCGATCACGGTGGCTTCCGAAGTACCACTCAATGAGATAATAAACAACCGCGAGGCTACGGGCCGGATTGCCAAGTGGGCCATTGATCTCCTGCCATTCGACATAACGTACAAACTGCGCCGAGCCATTAAATCCCAAGTATTGGCCGACTTCGTCGCTGAATGGATAGAGGCCGAACTCCCTAAAGAGTACGGCACATATTCCAACTGGGTCATGCACTTCGATGGCTCTAAAATGCTAGCCAACTTAGGAGTAGGCGTTGTCTTAACATCCCCCAATGGAGACACAGTCCAGTACGTACTCCAAATATTATACACAGACTCCAACAATGCAGCCGAATACGAGGCCTTATTGCACGGTCTTCGGATGGCTGCCTCCATGGGCATACAACACCTAGAGGTGCGCGGGGATTTAATTCTTGCAATATCCCAAATAAATGGAGACTTCAACGCCAAAGATCCAAAGATGGCACCCTATCGTAATGCCATACTCAAAATATCAGCTCGGTTCGAGGGACTCGAGTTTCATCATGTGGCTCGAGAAAGTAATCAAGCAGCGGATGTCCTTGCTCGCATGGGCGCCAAGCGTGACCCCATCCCACCTAACATCTTTCTGGATAGGCTCTTCAAGCCATCCATGGTGGGCAGGGTGAGAGCAGCAACACCAGTTCGGATCTGATTATACCCCCAGATTCCGAACACAATACCGATATCATCGGGGGCTCAGCCACCGAAATAACACCATCGGCCCATCTAATAATGGCAGTAATTGCCCCATGGACCGAACCCTTCTTGGCCTACCTTAATAGGCGAGAGCTCCTTGAGGATCAGAATGAGGCTCGCTGCATCGTCCGGCGCTCGAAAGCCTACAAGGTTGTCGGAGTAAATGGCCACGGGTAGCCTAACCGACTCCCCCTGGCTCTTCAAAAAATTATTAGGCCATTCAAGCCTTCAAGCATACAAAGCACAGGGCCGCCTTCCCCCGGCCGGCTATCCCCTGGGCCGACTCCCAGAAGGCGACCCAGTCTCAGAAACCTCCCCCAAGAAAGATACGAGATAGCCGACTCCGAGGAGCCGGCCCCAAGAGGAGCGACTCCCAGAAGCCGGCCATGAAGAAAGCCGACTCACGAAAGCCGGCCATGAAGAAAGTCGGCTCCCAGAAGCCGGCCAAGACTGTACCCACATAACGGCAATAAGATGGGGTGTGGCCGTAGTACGACCCACTGCCCCCAAATCCCGGAACAGGCATGGCCACAGGGCGCCGTACGGGCCAGCCACCCCCCGACCGGCGCGGCACTGTAGCCATGTTGGCCTCGATGTCACCCACAACAGGCGCCAGTACGGCCTGTAGGCGGCGGGCCCCTTTTGCCAGAGAGACATCTGAAGACGGCCCTGCCTCCTCTAGTCGGCCAGGGATATGGCCGGCTCCCAATAGCCGGCTACCTCCCTCCCTCGAAGCATGCACCCCATTAAGGAGACAAGACGAGGTAAGGCTACAGTGAGAGCTCGCAAGACGGCGACACTGTAGCCATGCTTACCTCGACAAAGCCCTCATCATCAGAGGCGAGACGACAGTAACCAGCCGCCGACAAAGCCCCCAAGCGGTGGGGCCGGCGTGCCGGCCAAGAAGCCGGCAGCCGGCGGGACCCACCAGTCGGCGGGCCCCAGTGACCGGCGGAGAAGCCGGCGAGCATAGACACTGACGGCTGGGACCCGCGCCCAGCCGGATTACCATTGTACCCCTGGGGGGTAGGCCTATATAAACCCCCCGGGACACCCATGCAAAGGGTTGATCTCATAGAGTTACACACACCCACAGAGAGAAAAGGAGAGCTAGCCTTGCCCTTCTTCTTCCTCTAGCCAGACAGCTCAAGGAGCACTTGTAGCTACTTGTCTTGATCTCGTGATCATGTGGAGACCCCGCAGAGCAGGACTAGGGGTGTTATCTCCACGGAGAGCCCCGAACCTGGGTAAGATTCGCCGGCGTGCATGTTTTCGCCTCATCCCGTTTCCAGGCACCGGCGACATCTTACTGGCTCCCATAATGATAAGCCACCCGTTGGCATATGTCGCACCCACCACCCGACAAAGGTCCATGACGGAGAGCTCTACAAGAAAAGTGCTACCGGAGTCCTTCAAAGATGTATCTCCGAAGAAGAGGGACGACAACTCCTGGCCAAAATCCATGTTGGTCTCGGCGGTCACCACGCTGCGGCTCGGGCCCTTGCAAGTAAAGCCTTCCGTACAAGTTTCTTTTGGCCGATGGCCCGAGCAGATGCACAGGACCTTGTCCAACGTTGTGTCGGATGCCAGCTTTTCGACAATCAAAGTCATTTGCCGCCTACCGCTCTACAAACAATCCCCATTACTTGGCCTTTTGTGGTCTGGGGGCTTGATATGGTCGGAACCCTTAAAGGAGGAAGCCATAAGAAAAAATATCTGCTAGTCATGGTAGATAAATTCACCAAGTGGATAGAGGCCAAACCAGGTAAAACGACCGAAGCCGGACCAGTGATAGACTTTATATCCGGTGTCGTGCACCGTTATGGTGACCCACACAGCATCATCACTGATAATGTCTCCAATTTTACAGCCGATGAAGTGAAAACCTGGTGTGCTAACCTGGGCATTAAGCTCGATTACGCCTCCGTCTATCACCCACAAACAAACGGTCAAGTCGAACGAGCTAATGATCTTATCATGAGCAGCATTAAGCCTAGACTAGTGCGGTCTTTGAAAGAATCAGACAAGCACTGGGTTGAGGAGCTCGACTCCATACTCTGGGGGCTGCAGACCATGCCCAATCGCACTACCGGATACACACCATTCTTCACGGTGTACGGCACAGAGGCCGTTTTGCCCTACGACATCATTCATGACTCACCTCGAGTGCACATGTATGAAGAGAGAGAGGCCGAGCTTGATCGGTAGGACAGTTTAGATGCCCTGGAGGAGGAGCGCGACGTTGCAAAAGCCCATTCTGCATTCTATCAACAACAGGCTCGCAGATACCAAAGCAGAGAAGTGCGGGCCAAGACTTATAATGTTGGTGAACTCGTTCTACGCTTGCCAGAAAAGAAAAAGGACAAACTCAAGCCAAAGTGGGAGGGTCCCTTCATCATAGATGAAGTTCTCACTGGAGGAGCGTGCCGCCTGTGTGATGCATCGGACAGTCGCTTAGAGCCGAACCCGTGGAATGCCGCCAGACTCCGAAGATTCTACGCCTAGAGCCGTACTCTTTGTTCATCTTCTTCTCCTTTGTTTCCATTTTTTCTTTCTTTAACTTTTTCTCTAGATCTATAGCTCTTGTGCGGCCAAACCGCACACCTATGACGTACACATCATTAAATGTATACGCCCATAATACCTGGGGGCTTCTTTTACAGAAGCTTATTATTATTTTCCGAGCATCAAGCTCACCACATATGCGTCCTTTCCTCATATGTACCTTTTCTTCACCATTATATGCACCGTTATGACTTAAGTTTTTGCCAAGCTGGGTTGCCTGGCACCTGTGCTTATGCCCTATGTTCTCGTTTGTTTGGCTAGGGCATAAAGGGAGCACCTCTGTGATTGTTACAGCCTGGTCATCCGGACTTGTACCTCAGATTGGGTGAAGCCGAAAGCTAGCGTTCTTAAGGGAATATTCGGTCGGCGGACTAAAGACGTTATACCCTAATTACACTGTGAACCCTCAGATGTTACGTATAGTGCAATTTTTCAATCACAGTTCGGGCATGCATACTAACGCATGTTCACCCAGGGAAAGGAACCCTTAACGGAACTATTCTCCCTGGAAGATGTTTCTTACAATCAACAAGTAATATAACATAGCTAGCCAGATACAACTTGTCTGTTCAAGCAACTATGACCCCTATGCCTAGTTTCCATGCATACACCAGTCTATATTGCTGCTCCGGTATTCGGAAACACTCCGCACCTTCGGGTCCAGAGGTCGAAGCGAAAAGGTCTGCCATGACAATCGTTTTACAATCCGGCTAGGGACAAATTTGTCAATTGAAGTACATAGTCACTTGGACTAAAAAACTTCTTCCTCTATGCTGTCTAACAGGCTGTCTAGCTTACAATCCTATTGGGAAAATTTGGCGGCTATCTTTACTTGGTCATATACCAAACTAACTGGAATTTCTTGTCCATCTGACCCCCGAGGTCCGACCCGGGCCATATGATTCGGATCAAGCTTGGTGTACCGTCTTTTCACCATGGCCCAGGCATCTCGCGCACCTTCTCGGCAGGCCGATATCTTCCATAATCGAAACGCCGCCGAGCTCCTTTGAATAGCTTCACAAGCTCCTCCATACTTCCTGGAGGGGAGGCGGATGGCCACAAAGCCTTGGCAACGCTCCGCATTGCTTGCCGAGCTCGCTCGTGCACTGGGGACAGCTCTTGCAGCAGATCGCCTTGAGATCCGGACATTTCCTCTTCGAGACGGCCAGTTAGGATACCTGCAGACATAAATCTGTCAATTCATTTCTTCACTGAATTACACGGAGGTAAGTTCAAAAGCATACTGAATATGCCGCCTCATAGCCTCCTATTTTCCTTTACAGCATCAGCTAGCTGGGCTCGTACATCTTTTAGCTCTTCGCCCAGCAGGGTGTTGGAATCCTGCAGCTTGTTCTTATCATCCCTGGTCCGTGTCAACACACGTTTTCCAGCGGCCAGTTGCTTTTCGGCCCGTTGTTTACCCGCCTGTGCGACCTCCAGTTCCTATTTCAGTTGATCTAACAATCCTGCCATGGGAAATACAACAGTATTAACATTACTGGTATATGATTATATTTTTCTGGGTGGAGGGGAACATTACCAGGCGATGCCTCCTTGGATTTCTCCAGTTCAGCGGTAACAGTAGCTAGCTGGGTCTGACACTTTTCTAGCTCTTGAGACAGCAGGTTGTTCTTCTCCGTGAGTGCCTGGTTATACAATGATCCTTAAATCAGTTGTATCAACTGCTTCAAGTCTCGGGGGCTACTGGTATATGATTACCACATCTGTACAATGCGTACTTACCCGCATATCTTTCAAATGCTGGTATGTGGCTCTGGCAAGCCCATCCCGAGCAGCTCGGATGTATGCATCAGCCGAGCTAAAGGCATTGAATGCCTCTTTTGTAAAGCCGGGGTCGCGAAGAGCGGCCCTCCGGTGCCGATGATTCATGGCACTCTCCACTTCAGAGTTCGTGATGGATACATCATCTGAATCCTCTGCAGAAGGACAATCCGGCGTCACTCCCGTGTCAGCCTCCGTCCTTAAGGCAGGGTCTGGAACCTGACTGGTGGAGGCGCGACCGGCAGGATCCCCGGACATAGTCCGGCGAACGCTCTTCCTGATAAGACACAGCGGACAATGTCACAGTTCGATGTGACTGCCAGGGGGCATATTTAAAAAACCCATACCTCTTTGATGAAGGCTCGGCTGTGTTGTCATTTGCCTTCCTCTTCGAAGACTTGCCCGACGCGGGCGCCGCTCTCTTATGAGATGCCTCTGGTGCAGCATGGCGCGCCGAGAGCCTCCCCTTTGGAGCACGAGACAGTGCGGTGGGTGAGGCATAATGAGGAAGCTCTTTCGGAGGAGATGTCTCCTGATTACTTACATGTGAGGCAGGAAGGAGGCCGGGATTGTCGGCCATGATGGCCACTTCTGTGCCGTCATAGCTCGCCTGGTAGAATACTCCCTCCTCAAGCTCTACAAATATGTCCGGATCCTCTTCGAATCCGGGGTCAAGGTCCCAGTTATGGTCCTCCGGCAGTGGAGCAGGGCTATAGATCCCCGTGGTAACCTTCCGCCATTCCTGTTACAAATGGACAGGTTAATGTCAATTCAATGTGACTCAGGGAGAGGATTGAGTAAAGTGGCGGGATTAAAACTCACCCAGCTAGGAGGATTGTACATGGAAAATCCCTCTCGGCGCTTAAGACGAGTGAACTCCCCTTTGTACAGATCGGCCAATATTGTGGCCAGGGCGGCGGGGGTGTCCGGACCCTTCCGTCTGCAGCGTGAGGCGTCATCTTCCCCATTGTAGTGCCACATAGGGAGCCCTCTGAATTGGAGTGGCTGAACACCTTGCACTATGGAAGTCGCCATTACCTCGATTATTGATAATCCGGACTAGGCGAGTGTCCTTATCTTGCCCATTAGTTGTTGGACTTCCGCGCTATCTTCCTCCTCGAGGCTCCGAGGGCGCCAGCTATGGCGTTTCTTCAATGGAGCACTGGAAAATTCAGGAAGACCCATTCGGACTGGGTCGGGGAGAGCGACGTCCTCAATATAGAACCACTCTGAGGGCCACTCTTCGGACGCCTTCTTCGGCGTGCCGGACAGGTATTCGGTCTCGGCTATGCGCCATACCTCGGCACCGCCCACCTCGAATACAGATCCCTTTTGGGTGCGAGGGACGAGGCAGAATAGCTTCCTCCATAACTCAAAGTGGGCCTCACAGCCCAGGAATAGCTTGCAAAGAGCAACAATACCCGCAATGTGCATGATAGAGGCTGGCGTGAGGTTGTGCAGTTGAAGGCCGTAATACTCCAGGAGTCCTCGGAGGAAAGGGTGGATTGGAAATCCGACGCCTCTTAACAAGTAGGAAATGAAGCACACTCGTTCCCCCTGGTTGGATTGGGCAAATTTTCCGCCAGGGATTCGCCAGTGAAGGAGGTCAATCCAGCCCGAACAAGGAATAGATCCGCGGGGGGGGGGGGGGGGAGGAATCCCTGTGTTTGAAGCTTAACTAGCTGGTCATGGGATATGGAACATTTCTCCCAAACGCCTTTTTCGGAGCCATGAGGGTGGGAGGAAGAACTGGGGGCGCTAGCCATGTGTTGAATGGTTTCCCCTGGCAAGCTCGAAGGATTTTCCGCTTGGTGTGGAATGGGATCTGAGATCCAATCCCTTTAAATAGACGCCTTTCTTACACGGCCGGGGTGTTACGTGCAAAAAATACCCTGACCTTTCGTATTCGCTCGACACGTGGAGGCAGAAGCAAGGGGGGCACAGAAGCCAAAGGGAATGACATTAAATCACAAGCTGAGTACAGTTCTTCGGGTCAGGTGCTCTGAAGTAATCGAAGGAGGAACCCGCCTTGCAATGCCGAAGACAATCAGCACGTCGGACACATCATCATTGAAGCCTGGTTCGGGGGCTACTGAGGGAGTCCTGGATTAAGGGGTCCTCGGGCGTCTGGGCTATGTGACGTGGGCCGGACTGATGGGCCATGAAGATTTCAGACAGAAGACTTCCTCCCGTGTCCGGATGGGACTCTCCTTGGCATGGAAGGCAAGCCTGGCGTTCAGATATGATGATTCCTTCCTCTGTAAACCGACTCTGTACAACCTTTAGGCCCCTCCGGTGTCTATATAAACCGGACGGTTTAGTCTGTAGAAGAAATCACAATCATACATGCTAGACATCTAGGGTTTAGCCATTACGATCTCGTGGTAGATCAACTCTTGTAATCCTCATATTCATCAAGATCAATCAAGCAGGAAGTAGGGTATTACCTCCATCAAGAGGGCCCGAACCTGGGTAAACATCGTGTCCCCCGTCTCCTGTTACCATCGACCTTAGACGCACAGTTCGGGACCCCCTACCCGAGATCCGCCGGTTTTGACACCGACAGGTACTTGCTACTTTTGTCTGATAGTGAATCATGCGAACCGTCTCCGAGTTGTGGAAACAGATGTATCCTCACCAGCTTTTGACGTAATATATGGCATGCTTAGATGTAAGTTTGAACTGTTTATCATATCAGCGGGGCTTGTTTGATGATTCTTGGTGATAGTAGGCTAGCTACTGTGTGAGCTATAGTGCTTGCAATACACTCACTGAAGAGAAACGTTGGGGCTGATGAGCTCGTGGTACGCTTATACTGATACGTTGTCGATCGGCCAATAGCCAAAGCTCCTAAAATTGTAGGCTTAGCAATCGATCAGACAATAGTCGACACGGATACATTCAGGCCTCATTTGGTTCATACGGTAGGAAAATCTTAGCAAAAGTACAGAGACGTACAACACAAAATCATAGCGGTACAGAGACGTACTCCCTCCGTTCCAAAATAGATGAGTCAACTTTGTACTACTAACTTTGAAACAGAGGGAGTACAAATCCTAGGCGGGCTAGTTTGGCCTTGTGAGTTTCAGTGAGATGACGTGGTACAGTGCCGTCCAGTCTTCGCGTGTGGTAGCAGTACTGCGGGTACAGTAAGTTTTCTTGAAGAAGCGGAATTCAATGAAGTCATGATGGTTCCTTCGTCCGACCAACTTACAGTGGGAAAGGTTGGGCCTGCGCTGCGACCGGGGTGGACCAGGATAATTTTGTGCATGGCAGGTGGACCAGGATGGTCGACGTCCCACATATCGGTGAATGAAAGTATTCTTTCCGATATGGTGGACGAGCAACGAGTATTCATTGTTAATTTTTGATGAAACCTATTGTATCCACTTTTACAACGGAGGAGTGTGAAACATGGCAGCCCAGTGAACTTGACATGTGCACCACTCCCTCCTTCCTCATGTAATACTACCATAGTGTTGACTATAAGGTTGGCTATAAGGTTACAACTTTTTCTCACTTTCTCTCTATCTATTTCCTCTCAAATGTAATACTACCATAGAATTTTACTGGTACTACTTGCTATGAATGGGGGCAGCTGGCATCTGAGGGGGAGCACGCACGGGGTGGTGGTGGGGTGGGGGGTTCTGGTGGGCCAGGGTGGTCAGAAGCGGGCTTGGAAGCGGTCCGGACTCCTGGATGGCCCACCTCACATTATCATCATATATTTCTTAGACTCCGTGTGCGGCGGGCGGGCGATCTCTTCTCCCTCCCCCGTCTCTCTCTTCTCAGCCGACGCCCGCCGAGCAATTAGATTTCGGCTATCGACGGTTTATTCAAGTGCAGTCCCACATGTCAATGAAAATGTAAGACAACGCGTGTCCCCACTGGTGAGCGGCGTGCGAGCCGGACTGTCGGGGGTGCGATGCGAACGCGACGCGTATGAGTCGTAAGTGTGCCGCCTTTTCCTTTTGAACTTGCAAAGCGTAACATTTTCGTGCGATCGATCGATATAAATCCAGAACAAAATGACGAGGGCGGTGCTTTCCCGCGCGTTAGGCGGCCTAGTTTGAGTGATATGACGTGCTACAGTGCCGTCCACTTGCGCCATTTTTATGTAAGCAAGGGTCTACACTGTTACGTGGGAGGAGTGCGAAACACGGCGGATCTGATTTTGATCGAGGGATAACTGTTCCCTATGAAATAATGGAGCACTGTTAGCGATTATAGCATGATAGTTAGGGCATCTCCAGCGCTGGCCCTCAAATTTACACCAGCATCTGTCCGAGGACACTGATGAATGCCATCCAATGCTGCCCGCATACCTTTCGACAACTATATGAACTAACCGGACGAAATTCGTGCAAACACAGCAAATTTCAAATTAACCGGATGAAATTCATTACATTTCGAAAACTTCTCCTATAAACTGGATGAAATTCATTACATATTTCGCACAAACCGTACTAAAACCTACTGTAAACCTAATCTAAACAATCGCCGGCGCCCGACCACCATGTCCGGCCATGAACCCGAGAAAGCCGGCCATTGCCTTTGCCTCCTCCTCATCCGCCTCGATAACCTCCTCCTCCGGAGCACAAGGTTATGATGATTTCAGCCTCCACGTCACCGTCAAGCGGCTAATCGGCCGCCGATGTTTATCCCAACAAGCTTGGCGTCGACTGAGTGGAGGAGCGGTGGCCTTCCTGGGACCAGAGCGGTGGCGACCTACCGTGTACTACTCTTCCTCGCTGCCGGCTGTGCCCTCGCACGCGCGCCGGCTTCATGGTCGTGGCGGCGGAGGGCAGCCGGGGGGGGGGCGGTGATCTCCTTCGTCTGCTCATGCGATAGTACGTCCAAGAGAGCTTTGGAGCACGCCCGGAGCGGAGCCGCCGATGTCCTTCGTCTGCTCCTGCGACAGTACGTCCAAGAAAGCTTTGGAATGCCACGAGGCCATGGTTGGAGTGGTGCCAACAGAAGGAAGGGACCGGCGGAGAATGAGTGTGGGTCTTTGGCTTTGGCTGGGAGCTGGGGCTCAAGTTAATATAGGGGCAAATGGCAATGGGCCTCGGCAGACGGATGGACAGCTGGCGTTGGAGTAGGTTCGTCGGCAGCCGCATGTCATTAATGTGGGCGGCGGACAGAAGGATGTCCGTGTGTCGTTAACGCGGAGGAGTCGCTTGCACCGGGATGCCGCGCGGGTGGCGCTCTCTCAATCGTCGCGCTGCTGCAATGCCGGGGCCAGTGAGAGGTCGCGTCGGGCGTGAATGCGGACGCTGCTTAGTGACTTAACTGCAGGTGCGCTGGGTCACTGACATGTGGGCCCAACGGGCATCTGGCCTGCATGTCAGTGTAACAACTGCACCTGCAGTTAAGTCCGGTGAATGCGGCATTGACGTTCTGGAGAGACGGTGACCATTTCAGGCGGGAAGCGCGCGCTAGCTATGGAAGGGGTTTCGGTAGGCCAGGGCGGTCAGACGCTGGCGTGGTGGTAAAATGTGAACTCATGGATGACGAGCCTTTGAAGTGTATGCGACATGTATTGACAACCAGGCGTCCATGCAACCGCTCTTGTCGCCAGCTAGCCTTCGACGACCACCATTAGACACCACACAACCATGCATAACTTACGAATAATGGACGAATCGATCAGAAACACACTCGTGTGCAGTGGCACTATGATCGGTTGCTCACGATAGTACATACTCCGTACCATAGTATCCTCTCTAGCTAGGCTGTTTTATTGTGACGCCCCGAGACCGACGCTTCAGAAGACTTCCATATTTTCATGATCACCGTGTGTTTCTTTTGAGCTAGCTCTTTTATTTTTTTTGCATTGCATCATGTCATCATGCCATCATGTCATTAATCTTTGCATCTCAACTCAACTAATAAATTGCATAGATGGTTGATCTATTTAAATCGAGGGAAGGGTGACTTCTCATTATAACATATCCTCCCAATATTAGGGAGCTATATTAAATATTTCTTTAATTTGGAGATCACCATAACACACATGCAAATTATCCCAATGCCTTTGTTATCTTAATTCTTGGTCTCCAACCTTGCCATATATTCTTTCATCATATTCCGGAGCTCCACCAAAAATCCGAACATTTTTGGACCTTCCCAACCCTCGCTTCCTATTCAAATCATTTGAATTTAAATCAAATGAGTTTGAATTTAAATCTTTCAATCATGGCCTTTTCTATTTTCTCGGAACAAGCACATTTTTGTGAGTCTAGGAAAATTATCCGCGTGTCCAACTTCTTCCCCTAACCTCTCTTTCTTTTCTTTCTTATCTCTGTCTTGTTTTTATTTGTTTTAGAGTGAGAGATAGCCCAGCAGGCCATCTAGGCCCATCCGCAGCCCAGCTCCTCCATGGCCCAAGGCCCAGCTCGCCCCAACTCTTAACCCTAGCGAGCATCTCCCCTCGTTCCCTCATCTCGTTCCCCCTCCGCCGCCACCCACACGCACGCACGCAGAGGGCAGCGCTCGCGCCCGTTCCCCTCACCAGCCACCGACCGGATTCGTCCGTTTTCGGCGTTCCCGGCGCTACCGGAGCCCCAAGGCCCTTGTACCAAGTCCGTCGCCGTGCCATCTTCAAGCCATCGGGCATTGGTTCCCTGCTTGGCCCACTCGTTCTCTGCACGAGATGCCTCGTCGCCGGGAGTTTGTCGCCAAGTTTCGCCAAGCCGTCGCCGTCCCTTCTCCTGTACCCGTCCCCGTCGGATTTGCTCAAGCGCGCCACCCCCCTGCGCCTCAAGACTCTCCCGCCGGAGCCCCGCAGACCCGCGCCGTCGCCTCCTCTGCATCGAGCGGGAGGACGACCAGAAGTGCCTTCTCTGCGCCCGAGTTTCCCCTGACCTGAGGCCATCGTCCTCGACAGCGTCAAGTCCTTTGTCGCGCCGCCCTTCGCCAAGTCCCGCTCGCCAATGCTCCTTGACTTCGTCCTTCCCGCGCGGTACCCGCCTTGCCAAGCCCCTGCATCGCGCCGCTGTTTCCTCTCCTTCAACCCGCGTCGCCTCTGCCAGCCCTGTGCTCCTGGTTGCATCCACCAAGCTCCTCTGCCCCGTTTCGCCTCGGCCTCGGCCGAGGAGGAGGAGCAGCGTTGCTGCCTGCTCGATCCGCCTGCACGCGCGCCTCGCGCGTTGACCGCGACCAGCTCCATGCCCGAGCGAGCATGCTCCTGATCCCGATGCCCAGCACCGTCCAAGTTGTCGCCTCTATGCACCATGCAGTGTTACCGTGGACGCATGCACCCCCGGATCGGAACCTCAAGCACCAAGTACACCACCGACAAGTCTCGGACTCCGAACGCCAAGTACAACTACGAACCCCAAGACCTCGGATGCATCAAGTTCCTCTACGACCTGTGTACAGCTACCGTCGCCAAGACCGGACCGACAAGTACCCCGACAACGTGTGTACCACTACCGTCGCCGTGTACCACTACTTCCACTACCGTCGCGAGAACGTCTACTTCCATCTACTCCGCATTGAACTCGTTCCGCCCCAAAAACGCACGCTTCGAAGGTATAACCGCCGAGACGACCGCCAAATGCATGTGTGTGTGAGATGCTCCCTATGTTTGCACCGTGTCCGAATTGTCACTCGTTTCCATGCCACTAACTCGTGGGAACCCGGTAGTCGGGAGCACCCCACCATCTTTAGCATGTTCTGCACATCCGCACACTTCCTTTTGCACCGGTATCTCCATGAGCTACCGGAACCGATATGTTACCGTGGCATCATTTTCGGAATCGTTGCCGTGACACCCTTTCTTTCCGCCACGATGACAAATGCCTCGCATCTTGCTCAAGTCAATATTTTCATTAAATTGCATAAAGCTTGCATATGTCATCCGCATCATGTTAACAACTTTTAAAATTGTTGTTTGCTTTAAATTGCTATATGCATATGGGGGTTTTCCGGAATTGTTGTTTGTTATTTCCGGCCTGATGTAAACTTGCCTAAATAGAAAGTTTATTTATGCTTCACCCCTTGCCATGTTGAATAACATTTAATATTGTCGGGTACATAAACAAGAGCGAATTAAATAACTTGAATGTGGTGTTTCGTCAATATGCAACTCGTTGCATATTGAGCTCCACTTAATTTGTAATATTGTTTGTGCACTTTGCCATGCCATGCCTCTTTAAACCAGACATGCATCATACTTGGTTGCGCATTATGCCATGTTTATGTGATGGTTGTTTACTATGTTGCTTGCTTCTTCCGGGTTGCTTCTCTCGTTAGCTTCGGTTTCGTTCCGGAGTTGTGAGGATTCGTTCGACTACGTCCGTTTGTCTTCTTCATGGACTCGTTCTTCTTCCTTGCGGGATCTCAGGCAAGAAGACCATACCCTCGAAATCACTTCTATCTTTGCTTTGCTAGTTGTTCGCACTATCGCTATGCTTGCGCTACCTACCACTTGTTTATCATGCCTCCCATATTGCCATGTCAAGCCTCTAACCCAGCTTTCCTAGCAAACCGTTGTTTGGCTAAGTTACCGCTTTTGCTCAGCCCTTCTTATAGTGTTGCTAGTTGCAGGTGAAGTTGAAGTTGGTTCCATGTTGGAACATGGATTATGTTGGGATATCACAATATCTCTTATTTAATTAATGCATCTATATACTTGGTAAAGGGTGGAAGGCTCGGCCTTATGCCTGGTATTTTGTTCCACTCTTGCCGCCCTAGTTTCCGTCATACCGGTGTTATGTTCCTTGATTTTGTGTTCCTTACGCGGTTGGGTGATTTATGGGACCCCCTTGACAGTTCGCCTTGAATAAAACTCCTCCAGCAAGGCCCAACCTTGGTTTGACATTTCCCACCTAAGCCTTTTTCCTTTGGGTTTTCGCGAGCCCGAGGGTCATCTTTATTTAACCCCCCCGGGCCAGTGCTCCTTCGAGTGTTGGTCCGAACTGAGCTGCCTGCGGGGCCACCTTGGGGAAACTTGAGGACTGGTTTTACTTATAGCTAGTCTCATCCGGTGTTGCCCTGAGAACGAGATTTGTGCAGCTCCTATCGGGATTTGTCGGCACATCGGGCGGCTTTGCTGGTCTTGTTTTACCATTGTCGAAATGTCTAGTAAACCGGGATTCCGAGACTGATCGGGTCTTCCCGGGAGAAGGAATATCCTTCGTTGACCGTGAGAGCTTATGATGGGCTAAGTTGGGACACCCCTGCAGGGTTTTATCTTTCGAAAGGCGTGCCCGCGGTTATGTGGCAGATGGGAATTTGTTAATGTCCGGTTGTAGAGAACTTGACACTTGACATAATTAAAATACATCAACCGTGTGTGTAGCCGTGATGGTCTCTTTTCGGCGGAGTCCGGGAAGTGAACACGGTTTGGGTTATGTATGAACATAAGTAGTTTCAGGATCACTTCTTGATCATTTCTAGCTTCACGACCGTTGCGTTGCTCCTCTTCTCGCTCTTATTTGCGTATGTTAGCCACCATATATGCTTAGTGCTTCTTGCAGCTCCACCTCATTACCCCATCCTTCCTATAAGCTTAAATAGTCTTGATCTCGCAGGTGTGAGATTGCTGAGTCCTGGTGACTCACATATTCTACCAAAACAGTTGCAGGTGCCGACGATACCAGTGCAGGTGACGCAACCGAGCTCAAGTGGGAGTTCGACGAGGAACTTGGTCGTTACTATGTTTCGTTTCCTGATGATCAGTAGTGGAGCCCAGTTGGGACGATCGGGGATCTAGCATTTGGGGTTATCTTCTTTTCATTTGGATTTGACTGTAGTCGGTCTATGTGTGTATTTTGGATGATGTATGAATTTATTTATGTATTGTGTGAAGTGGCGATTGTAAGCCAACTCTCTTTATCCCATTCTTGTTCATTACATGGGATTGTGTGAAGATGACCCTTCTTGCGATAATACCTACAATCCGGTTATGCCTCTAAGTCGTGCCTCGACACGTGGGAGATATAGCCGCATCGTGGGTGTTACAAGTTGGTAATCAGAGCCATCCCCGACTTAGGAGCCCTCTGCTTGATCGAATCGCTGGCGTTATTGAGTCTAGAAAAAAAAGTTTTGAGTCTTAGGATTATATATATATCGGAGAGTAGGATTCTTTTACTATCAGTCCCTTCGTCGCTCTGGTGAGGCCCCCTGACGTAGAAGTTTTGACTCTCCTCTCCTCAAATTTCACTATTTTTTTAGGATCACGCGGGTATCTTGGAATCGTTCCGATGGTTTTGTGACGAGAACATTGTTCTTGGTGCCTCCTGACATTTAGGGGTTGTGGCAGTGTCCCGGGGAGTTGAGCTCCGAGGTGTTGTCGTCACAATTTTATCGTTGCAGTTCTGGAATACCCGAGTTTCGCCGACATCGAAAATCTCTTTTATGCAGTTGTTGGTGAGATCACCTCGACGCCACCCAGTACTAGGGCGGGAGTTCGGGAGTATTGCCATAACTCATATAACGGATGCTTTTCGAAGGTTGAGGTAAATGATTTCCGAAGGTTTCTTGGTTATGTGTTGAAGGATGGATACAGCTGGATCTAGGTATTGTTAGTTTGGGTGGGATATATTGCGTCCCCTGTATCCCCAACACCTGATTGCATAACCAGAAAGTTTCGGGAGTTTATAAGTGGGAATTCAAGTAGCTCCTAGGATATCTTTCCGACAGATGCATGATATGAGATTGGGGTTCGACGTCTAGTGGTCCGCCTATCCACGGTTGGTTTTACAGTGGTCTCGTAGTGTCTTAAAGAGTACTTGGCTATGCCGACTCGGGGACGCTTCATATGTCATGTGCACTGCCTTGTACATGATGGTGCTGTACGATCGAGCCCGTGTGGGCCCCACCACGAAAACTTCGGACGAAATCTCTATCATATGTTTGTTCCGGCTTATTCTGCAAGCCAATCCTTTGTTTTGTTTTGGTTTCTGGTATTCGAGTTGCGTCGAAGTCAAGTGTTGATTCCATACCTTTCCTAAGCGGTGTTCTCATACTTCTATGTGAATAAAAATCCTTCTTGATCATCGAGATTGTCATGCCTATTCTTTTCCAACCGACGTGCTCTTTTTCAAGTGGATCCGATCATTTCAACATTCGCGAGATCAATTCTCAGTTGTTTGCAACGGTGTTTGCTTCATCCGTCCCAAGTTGTCTTTGTTTTCCCGCCCTCCCACCCTTTTCTTCAAGGACCCAAATTTCTTAATCAAGTATCCTCTTATGGATGTGAAGTTTCTCCATTCTTTTCCATCAATGTTCTAATCCGGTGATTCTCAGGAAGATGCTAACGGAGCTTCAAGTTTATCATTCTTCACTTTTTTCTTCTTCTACGGTGGATTCAATTCAAACTTTCTCGATCATATCCTTTCCTCGTTTCAAATGCTTTATCATGCAGGTGCACCTCTTTATCATCCACTTCTCACCATTCATTTGTTCTGGAGTGCTGAAGATATCTCAGGAGATTCGTGTTTTCATTCCTAATCCGTTCAAGCTATCTCGAGGTTATTATCTCTTTTGAGCCATTTAATTCTACTAGCGCAGTCTCTCTTTTAAATCGTTCAACGGTGTTTTCTTTTGAGTGGGCCCTAACCCACAGGTCATTTCCCAGGATCTTACCTGACTCTTCTAATTTTTCCGGAGCTTCTAAAATTCTTTTCAAAGTTTGACGTAAGAATGGGTTATCATCAGTCATATGTCTTTCTCCAAGATCTTTCAAATTCTTTTCATCGTTAGTTCAACCTTTCTAATTTTCATTCCAAAGTGCTTCAACAATTCATGGTGGTGTTTCTTGTCGTCATTCTTGGATTTTGAAGACCGAAGAAGAGTTCCTCTTAAATCCTTATCCGTTCTCTCAAAGATGCGAAGTTCAAGCGTGATGCCATCCTCTCATAATTGTTTTCGATCGTGAGAATTCTTTTCACCCATCCGGAGCATTTCAGGAGTCTTTTCAGTTTGATTCTTCGGAGCCCATCATCTCAGAATTATTCATTCAAGCTTTCAGCTCTCGTTCTCTAGATCATACCGGTGCATCATTCAAGTACTATCTAATCAGCCCGGGATCTCTGCGTTCACTTGTATCTAAATTCTCTCAAGTATCTTCGTTCATTTTCTAATTCTTCCCGGTGTTTCTTTATCTTTTCTTCGTTCATTTTCAATTCTTACGGTGGTTCGTTCAAGAGTTCTCTTCCTTCGTTATCATATATATTCATTCGTTCTTTCCAATCCTACCGGTGGTTCGTTGAAGACCTTCCCAAGTTTGCGTCATATATATCTTAACCCTTTCTACGAGAATAAGTAGTATGCCAAATCCATTGCTTGTCATCAATTTAATTGGCGAAGGATGAGCATAATGTAATTCTTATTCTTGTTTCATCGAGTAAATTCAATTCTTTATTCCGGAGGTTCATCAAAATTCTTGATTTCATTTGTTCATCTTTCTTTCCGGAGTTCCAAGTTTTCTCGGTTATATCATTTCAAAGCTTCATCTTATCACTGCAAGGCTTCACCTTGTGTTTTCAACTTCTCTTTTTTTCTATCATCCTTTTTTTACCAGAGTTCTTCATGGAGTTTCTTCATGGTGGTTCATCAAGGATTTAATTCATTCTCAAAGTGTTCTCAAGATTCTTGTTGGAAGAGCTCAAATATTCTTCTTCCTGCATTCCAAAACTGCAATTCGTTCTACCTTATCATTTGAGGTGGTGTTATGTCATTCTTGACAATTTGAGCTCGCGTTTCATGATTCACATGTTTTCAAGAATGAGATATTTTAAATCCACCAATCTCTTCGTTGGATTTATCTTGTGTCATGTTTCACCTAAAGCCTTCCCTAAGGAATGTTGCTATTATGGTGCTTATCAATGATCCAAGTTTTCTCCTATTCTCTCGGCGAATCAAGTTTTCATCTCCGTGTTGCTCTCAAGCAATCAATTGTTTTCCGTAGTGGCATGTATTCACCTCTAAGTTTTGAGTTGTTTCCATAAGCCCACTACAAGTTCATTCTTTTCGTTGTTGGTTTTCCAACAAATCCGTTCAATCCTTCTTTTTAAGGAGGCTCTTTCAAATTCAATTGTGATAGAAGTTGTTGTTCTTTTCTCTGTTCTCTTGATTCCACTCTTTCATATGTCCCGAAGGCATTGTGATGTTTTCTTCGACCCATCATCTCATTTTGTAGATCATGTTCTTTTCCTTGCTTATCCATTTAACCAGAGTGTCGTGTTTTCATTCGAGCTCTCTCATCTTATCAAGTTTTGCCTCCTTCCTCAACCAGAGTGCGGTCTGAAATCTTTCTTACCCCTTGTGCCATTTTTCAATAGTTCTGGAGGCAGTGTGTTGTTGATTTCATCAAGTATCATCCCATCTTCTCAAGTTCATGTTAATTCCTTCCATTTTCAGTCGGAGTGCTGTCCAAATTATATCATTCTTAATCCTACTCTATCTTGTTTTAACCGGAGTGGCTTCAAAATCTATGTTGTCCCCTAAGCTCTTGGTTCTCATCATGTTCTTTGTTCTTCTCTGCTAACGCAGTGTTTGCAATCTCGTTCACCTCTATTGTATTCTTTCTTTCGATTTGTTCAACCTCTCAAGGTTTGTGGGTTTCACTCGTTTGTCAAAGAAGCAACTTTGTTTTACCTCTTGCTCTTCCGTTTCTCTCCGGTGCCATCCTAGATCTCGGGACGAGATATCTTGTAATTGGAGGAGTGTTGTGACGCCCCGAGACCGACGCTTCAGAAGACTTCCATATTTTCATGATCACCGTGTGTTTCTTTTGTGCTTGCTCTTTTATTTTTTTTCCATTGCATCATGTCATCATGCTAGCATGTCATTAATCTTTGCATCTCAACTCAACTAATAAATTGCATAGATGGTTGATCTATTTAAATCAAGGGAAGGGTGACTTCTCTTTATAACATATCCTCCCAATATTAGGGACCTATATTAAATATTTCTTTAATTTGGAGATCACCATAACACACTTGCAAATTATCCCAATGCCTTAGTTATCTTAATTATTTGTCTCCAGCCTTGCCATATATTCTTTCATCATATTCCGGAGCTCCACCAAAAATCCGAACATTTTTGGACCTTCCCAACCCTCGCTTCCTATTCAAATCATTTGAATTTAAATCAAATGAGTTTGAATTTAAATCTTTCAATCATGGCCTGTTCTATTTTCCCGGAACAAGCAAATTTTGTGAGTCCGGGAAAATTATCCGCGTGTCCAACTTCTTCCCCTAACCTCTCTTTCTTTTCTTTCTTATCTCTGTTTTGTTTTTATTTGTTTTAGAGTAAGAAAGAGCCCAGCAGGCCATCTAGGCCCATCCGCAGCCCAGCTCCTCCATGGCCCAAGGCCCAGCTCGCCCCAACTCTTAACCCTAGCGAGCATCTCCCCTCGTTCCCTCATCTCGTTCCCCCTCCACCGCCACCCACACGCACGCACGCAGAGGGCAGCGCTCGCGCCCATTCCCCTCACCAGCCACCGACCGGATTCATCTGTTTTCGGCGTTCCCGGCGCTACCGGAGCCCCAAGGCCCTTGTACCAAGTCCGTCGCCGCGCCATCTTCAAGCCATCGGGCGCTGGGTTCCCTGCCTGGCCCGCTCGTTCTCTGCACGAGACACCTCGTCGCCGGGAGTTTGTCCCCAAGTTTCGCCAAGCCGTCGCCGTCCCTTCTCTGGTACCCCGTCCCCGTCGGATTTGCTCAAGCGCGCCACCCCCCTGCGCCTCAAGACTCTCCCGCCGGAGCCCCGCAGACCCGCGCCGTCGCCTCCTCTGCATCGAGCGGGAGGATGACTAGAAGTGCCTTCTCTGCGCCCGAGTTTCCCCTGACCTGAGGCCATCGTCCTCGACAGCGTCAAGTCCTTTGTCGCGCCGCCCTTCGCCAAGTCCCGCTCGCCGATGCTCCTTGACTCCATCCTTCCCGCACGGTACCCGCCTCGCCAAGCCCCTACATCGCGCCGCTGTTTCCTCTCCTTCAACCCACGTCGCCTCGGCCAGCCCTGTGCTGCTGCTTGCATCCGCCAAGCTCCTCTGCCCCGTTTCGCCTCGGCCTCGACCGAGGAGGAGGAGCAGCGTTGCTGCCTGCTCGATCCACCTGCACGCGCGCCTCGCGCGTTGACCACGACCAGCTCCATGCCCGAGCGAGCACGCTCCTGATCCCGATGCCCAGCACCGTCCAAGTTGTCGCCTCTATGCACCATGCAGTGTTACCGTGGACGCATGCACCCCCGGATTGGAACCTCAAGCACCAAGTACACCACCGACAAGTCCCGGACTCCGAACGCCAAGTACAACTACGAACCCGAAGACCTCGGATGCATCAAGTTCCTCTACGACCTGTGTACAGCTACCGTCGCCAAGACCGGACTGACAAGTACCCCGACAACGTGTGTACCACTACCGTCGTCGTGTACCACTACTTCCACTACCGTCGCGAGAACGTCTACTTCCATCTACTCCGCATTGAACTCATTCCGCCCCGAAAACGCACGCTTCGAAGGTATAACCGCCGAGACGACCGCCGAATGCATGTGTGTGTGAGATGCCTCCTATGTTTGCACTGTGTCCGAATTGTCACTCGTTTCCATGCCACTAACTCGTGGGAACCCGATAGTCGGGATCACCCCACCATCTTTAGCATGTTCTGCACATCCGCACACTTCCTTTTGCACCGGTATCTCCATGAGCTACCGGAACCGATATGTTACCGTCACATCATTTTCGGAATCGTCGCCGTGACACCCTTTCTTTCCGCCACGATGAAAAATGCCTCGTATCTTGCTCAAGTCAATATTTTCATTAAATTGCATAAAGCTTGCATATGTCATCCGCATCATGTTAACAACATTTAAAATTGTTGTTTGCTTTACATTTCTATATGCATATGGGGGTTTTCCAGAATTGTTGTTTGTTATTTCCGGCCTCATGTAAACTTGCCTAAATAGATAGTTTATTTATGCTTCACCCCTTGCCATGTTGAATAACATTTAATATTGTCGAGTACATAAAGAAGAGCGAACTAAATAACTTGAATGTGGTGTTTTGTCAATATGCAACTCGTTGCATACTGAGCTCCACTTAATTTGTAGTATTTTTTGTGCACTTTGCCATGCCATGCCTCTTCAAACCGGACATGCATCATACTTGGTTGCGCATCATGCCATGTTTATGTGATGGTTGTTTACTATGTTGCTTGCTTCTTTCCGGGTTGCTTCTCTCGTTAGCTTCGGTTTCGTTCCCGAGTTGTGAGGATTCGTTCGACTACGTCCGTTTGTCTTCTTCATGGACTCGTTCTTCTTCCTTGCGGGATCTCAGGCAAGATGACCATACCCTATAAATCACTTCTATCTTTGCTTTGCTAGTTGTTTGCTCTATCGCTATGCTTGCGCTACCTACCACTTGTTTATCATGCCTCCCATATTGCCATGTCAAGCCTCTAACCATCCTTTCCTAGCAAACCGTTGTTTGGCTAAGTTACCGCTTTTGCTCAGCCCTTCTTATAGCGTTGCTAGTTGCAGGTGAAGTTGAAGTTGGTTCCATGTTGGAACATGGATATGTTGGGATATCACAATATCTCTTATTTAATTAATGCATCTATATACTTGGTAAAGGGTGGAAGGCTCGGCCTTATGCCTGTTGTTTTGTTCCACTCTTGCCGCCCTAGTTTCCGTCATACCGGTGTTATGTTCCTTGATTTTGCGTTCCTTACGCGGTTGGGTGATTTATGGGACCCCCTTGACAGTTCGCCTTGAATAAAACTCCTCCAGCAAGGCCCAACCTTGGTTTTACATTTGCCACCTAAGCCTTTTCCACTTGGGTTTTCGCGAGCCCGAGGGTCATCTTTATTTAACCCCCCCGGGCCAGTGCTCCTTCGATTGTTGGTCCCAACTGAGCTGCCTGCGGGGCCACCCTGGGGAAACTCGAGGACTGGTTTTACTCGTAGCTAGTCTCATCCGGTGTTGCCCTGAGAACGATATTTGTGAAGCTCCTATCGGGATTTGTCAGCACATCGAGCGGCTTTGCTGGTCTTGTTTTACCATTGTCGAAATGTCTTGTAAATCGGGATTCTGAGACTGACCGGGTCTTCCCGGGAGAAGGAATATCCTTCGTTGACCGTGAGAGCTTATGATGGGCTAAGTTGGGACACCCCTGCAGGGTTTTATCTTTCGAAAGCCGTGCCCGCGGTTATGTGGCAGATGGGAATTTGTTAATGTCCGGTTGTAGAGAACTTGACACTTGACGTAATTAAAATACATCAACCGCGTGTGTAGCCGTGATGGTCTCTTTTCGGCGGAGTCCGGGAAGTGAACACGGTTTGGGTTATGTATGAACGCAATTAGTTTTAGGATCACTTCTTGATCATTTCTAGCTTCGCGACCATTGCGTTGCTCGTCTTCTCGCTCTTATTTGCGTATGTTAGCCACCATATATGCTTAGTGCTTGCTACAGCTCCACCTCATTACCCCATCCTTCCTATAAGCTTAAATAGTCTTGATCTCGCGGGTGTGAGATTGCTGAGTCCTCGTGACTCACAGATTCTACCAAAACAGTTGCAGGTGCCGACGATACCAGTGCAGGTGACGCAACCGAGCTCAAGTGGGAGTTCGACGAGGAACTTGGTCGTTACTATGTTTCGTTTCCTGATGATCAGTAGTGGAGCCCAGTTGGGACGATCGGGGATCTAGCATTTGGGGTTATCTTCTTTTCATTTGGATTTGACCGTAGTCGGTCTATGTGTGTATTTTGGATGATGTATGAATTTATTTATGTATTGTGTGAAGTGGCGATTGTAAGCCAACTTTCTTTATCCCATTCTTGTTCATTACATGGGATTGTGTGAAGATGACCCTTCTTGCGACAATACCTACAATGCGGTTATGCCTCTAAGTCGTGCCTCGACACGTGGGAGATATAGCCGCATCGTGGGTGTTACATTTATAGATTGTCGTTGTGATGGACGATATACGTGATCAAGGCGCCGAGTCACGAGTATGACCGTTGGTGTTGAGCTAGGTGAATACATGCTCGGTGTTCGTGGAGGCCTCCAGTAAACATCTAAATAGTAATGTCAGGCACCGCCGGGGCGCGAAGGTGAGGGCTCGCTGTTTGCATTGCGCCATGAGCAGGACTTTCATTGAGAGGGCGACGTGCATGCATTAGCATGGTTTGACAGCGTGAGTGTGAGTGTCAGGCTGTTTGCACGCGTACATGCTAGTTGCCTCTATGGACGGTGTGCGCTAATGTGTGCATCACGTATAATATAAAAAAATCCATTTGTGCATTTAACGCAAAGTATTTCATTTTCATTTGGCTGACGAGTGTGCGTTGCGGCGACGAGTCCGTGGTTTGATTCCTTACATACGCATAATTTTGGTTTTTATTTCTTTCTCCACTGACAGGTAGGCCCGCATAGATAGATAGATAAAGAATACGAGCTGATGAGGCGCATGCGGACTGTTTGACTGGTCAACCAGACAAATACAGAGCTATACGCTGAGCCAGTGACCGTATAATCACCATAGCTCGTATACAATGATCAAAGTGAGCTATCAAGACAAGTTCGATGACCGCCAATGCATTTTAATTGGTAATAAATGACCAGGATTGAAGGGGAATCCAAATTTCCTTCATCTTCTGTCCTTGAGCTCTTGACAAACCAATGCACTATACGGTTGTCCGGCCACTCCACCCCAGAGCTGTCGCCAAGCATCGTTCATGCCACCGTGCCGCACACTAACCGGTAAGTAAGCGATGGCATCCCGCCACGCCGAGTTCCTCGCCGCCCACGACCGCACGCAGAATGGTAGGGAAGCAATGGCATCGCGCCATGCCGAGTTCATCGCCGCTCGCGACCTCACACCTATGTGGGCGGAATTTGAAGCTGGCAAGGCCGAATGGGTGGTAGAGCAAGAGGCGGCCAAAGCCACACAGAGGGAGCGGAGAAGTCAGAAAGCACTCAAGAAAAGAGAGGCCTGCCGCCGCAAGAAAGAAGAGGATGCATGCGCTGCTGCAGAGAGGTCGGCGGAGATCCAAGCACGGTGGGGTGTCGCCGACAAAGTTGGGAAGGAGAACGACGGTGTCTAGCCAGCATGTGAGAAGTAGTAGTACTAGTAGTTAGTGTGTGTGTCTGTGTCACCCGTACGTTTGTTTAATTAATTACGAGCATGTACCAGTACTACTCCCTCCGTCTAGGTGTATAAGTCATCTTAGGTTGTGCACTGCGACCAAGGCGGAGGGGAAAACGAGAGAACTTAATGGTTTTGCTAATTAATAGCATTGCGTGCAATGAACTAACCACTACATGTCATGTTTGGTAGTCTCAAGTAATTGAAAACATGCACTGCCCACATCTCTATTGGTTGATGTGTCCCGAAACAAGAAACGAGAAGGGAGTTAATGTACCGTACCCAAGTGTTTTGGGATTATTTGGTTTTCGTAAGGTGACTTACACACCAAGACGGAGGGAGTAGTTACTACTGTAGTTTTTAGAGAAAATTACCAGTACATTGGCCTAGACTCAATGGAAAAATTCCTATCCTATGCATCAAATGGCATCTCTTTCTCTACAGGAATTGAGATGCATGTCATCTCACTTCCTATGATTTTCATATTCCTATAAAATTCCTATCCTATGAACCAAAGGAGGCCTCTGCTAGAGTAACTACTATAGCTAGCAGTACTGCTGGTATAGTAGTTTTCTTCAAGAAGCGGAATTCAACGAAGTCATGATGGTTCCTTTGTCCGAGCAACTTCACTATGGGAAAGGTTGGGCCTGTGATTTGACGGCTCATTAGTAATTACTGCGGCGTGACGACCGGGGTGACTCGCCCTTGGAGTTCTACGAGCATGGCAAGTGGACCAGGATGGTCAACTTCCCACATGTCGGCGAGCGGGAGTATTCTTTCCGATATCGAGGAGCAAGGAAACCGTGTGGTATAGTATCACTGCTGATTTATATATTTTTTCTGGTGAATGCTAGCGTTTCAACTCTTACGACGAAGGAATGCCAAACACGCACGTGCTGGATGTCCCACACTCAGCGAAAGGAGTGGGACATGAACAGCGTGGTAGAGCGTCTCCACTTCTGGGTCGGAGACCAAGTAGTAGTACTAGTGGTATGAACGATACAAAGTGCGACCCAGAGAGAAAGACACGTCTAGTTGGAACGTCTCGGGGCATACACGTAAACAAATATAAAACCTAATATGTGCCTCCAATTAATATAGTAGTAGTAGAGTAGGGACATACTCCATAACATCACCGGGCATTGTACGTACAACATTTAGTGGTAGTAAGAGACAAATGCCTATATTTCACGCATGTTCATACTATTTGTTCCTTTCTACTTCACTTACTGTGCTACATTACTCTGGTTCGTACGTCCACTCCTGGGTAGATGTCCGTCTCGTAGTTCTAGTCCCACGTGTTCTTCATAGATGGAACGATCCGTAACTGTGGGCAATGGGAGTACATATTATCGCACTTATTAGTGTGGCTCCCCGCGATGGAGACTCATCCAAACTATGGCCAGCCTCGACGTAGAGCAGTCGCGTGCACCGGGAAGCAGCGCTCTCTCGGCCGTCGCGCTGCTTCAAAGCTGGCGCCAGTGAGAGGTCGCCACCGCTCTGGCCGGGCATTAATGCGGCACTGACGTTCCGGGGCAACGCTGACCGATTCACGCGGGAAGCACGCGCCGGCAAGGGAGCGGGGTTGGGTCGGCCAGGGCGGTCAGACGCAGGCGTGGTGATGGTGCTGGTAGTTTGCAAAACTACTCAATTATTGCACTCAATTTCCTAAGAAAATGTGGTAAAACAACGTTACTCCACAGCCCGCTTCCCTTCTCCTTCCTCTTCCACCGCCCGCGCACGTCCGCGGGAAGCGACCGGTCAACCCTTATATAGGAGTGCTAGCACAAAAAGATGCATGCATGACCACTAAAATTTCCAGATGAAAGCGCCGCTCCGGCAGGAGTATGGCGTATGTCGTTACCTTCGGCCGGGCCATGGCTACCGAGCTACGGCGACTAGAGAAGTGGCGGAGAGAGGGGAACGAATGCGGCTACTGTTTGGGTTCCCCGTCCGGCTTAAATAAATGCGCACCATCACGTGTACCCGCGGGTGCACAAATATTAACATACGCGTCTGCTTAAGTGGGCGTCACTGGTGTGTGAGAGATTCTGAGAGACAGAGTGCGTGTGTGCAACTCTACTCTTCGGACATGTACCCAACCTTTTGCATCGGGATATAAGTATAATGGTATTACACTTTAGCTAGTGATTTACGTGGCCATGTTAATGTGATTGTGTAAAAAAAATGTCTCTTCCTGCTCGTGATTTGCGTTATATAATTACTAGCAAGATGCTCATGCATTGCACGAAACATCAATATGCATTTTTTTTACAAAACACCTGTTGTAATTGACCCATGCAGGAGTAATACCATGTGTAAAAACTAATGATATCTCGGGAATTTTATCGGAAAACTGGTATCTCGACAATTCATCGAAAAAATGAAAGATGAGAGATAAGGTGAGGAGGAGTGGCGCATGGTGGTTGCTGGTGGTCGGACTGGGCGGGGGCATGGGGATGGACGGCGCCGGCAGACGGCAGCGGCCACCATGCTAGATTGTTCCAGAGACTTCCTTTTTTAATTGCTCAGCAATGAGGTTGTGGGAGATAAGGACAATGAACAAGGCAATGCCTTGTCTGTAAATGTGGAGAGAGGTGCGGGTATCTTTTGTAAAATTGTCATAGTTTGCATTATATCCATCAGATATAGATCGAACGGTCTATATTACAAGATGGCAGGCACACCATCATCACCAACTCGTTTTTTATAAGAATAGAGATGATAAGTTTGCTAACTACTAAAGTAAAGTGGAATTTTTCCATGTTATAGAAGTAAATTAAGGTGATTGCTTATCATACGGGTAAGGTTGGATGAAGGGTGCTAGGAACAAATGCTCCGCCTAGAGCATGTGTGTGTGAGATGGAGTCTTAGTGTGTGTGGGGGGAGGGGTGTGTGTGTGTGTGACGCGGGGTCCTCGATGGCGGATGTAATTTAAGTGTGTGTGGCTTCATCATAGTGTATGACAGAGGCCACCAACGAGGGGGTGCGAGAGAGAAAAGGCCCGTAGAGAGGGAAGAGAAGGCGTGTGCGCGTGAGAGGAGTCGACATCGAGAGAACGTGTTTGTTCGAGAGACACCGAGGAAGACTACTATATATCGATGGTGCATGTAGGCGGGAATTAAACGAAGGGATGGTCTTATTGGTTTTGGGGATATTGGGGAAGAGTGAGAGAGGGGGGGTAGTTAGAAGGAGATTGTTAAGTGTGAGTGTGTGTTTTACCCATCCAGACGGAAGTTATGTGCACACAAGAAGAGAACGATTCGATGTGGCGTTAGGGTTGAGGGTAATTAACTATGTATGGAGACATAGGAAACCTTGAACGTGCATGTGCGAGAGGTATACATATATATGTTGGATGTGTGTGTGTGCGCGCGAGCATGATCGAGATAAAAGAAAGAAGACATAAGTCATAAGATCAACGATATGGGAGAGATCGGTATGACAATATGCATGCATGTGAGAGTGCTGGGAAGAAGGCTCGATAATTGAGCATGTGTTTTTTGTCTTTAAGATATAGTGGCGTGGGCTGGAGCATGCATCTATGGCGAGCAGAGGGAGCGAGACACAATGATTGTGCAAAAGAGATCAACCTATAAATGCATGTATGGAGAGACATATATAGTGTGGGTGATAGGAAGCAAGAGTGCGTGCGACAAAGAAATGTTGACGGAGAAACTACAAATAGATACAGAGATAGAGATGCTAGCTAGAGGGACATCGGCTAGTTTGAGTGTTGGAGATGACCGCCGGGTGGTTCAGAGGGTGCAGTTATGTGTGTGTGAGAGAAAGATAAAATGAGGGCACTTGACTGCATGTAGAGAGAAACATATATAGTGTGCATGATAGGAAGCAAGAGTGAGGGCGAGAAAGAAGGTTGATGGCGAAATAGATAAATAGAAAGATAAAGATGCTAGCTAGTGTGTGTTAGAGATAGGAGTCGAGTGGATCAGAAGGCTGAGTTATGTGTGTGGGTGTGAGAGAGAGATAGAGAGAGTGTGCATGTAAGTCACATACAAACAAATATCAGAGAGAAATTAGATCCCGAGAGACGGAGTTTTGTGTATGCGAGAGAGAAAGATATTTCACAACAAGAGTGATAGCTAGAGAGACATATGAGGGAACGCAAGATATCTCTAGGGAGAGAGAGAGTGTGTGAGCGACATACAAGAGAATGGTGGAGAGATATGAGACCCTGGGAGACAGAGTTTGTGTTTGTGTGTGAGAAAGAGATATTTAAGAGGAAGAGTTGTAGCTTCTCATATCTAAGGAGCGAAAGACATCTCTGTGTGAGAGTGGGTGTGCGAGTGGCACGCAGGGAATAGTAGAGAGAAATGAGACCCCGGGAGAAGAAGTTTGTGTTTGTGTGAGAGAAAGAGATTTCACATGGAGAATCATAGTTAGAGACACATAGCAGGGAGCGAGATATACTTAGAGAGAGATAGAGTGATGAAGGTCGAGGGAGAGAGTATCGTCAGTGTGTTGCGAAGATAAAATATCATTGTCGACATACAGGTAGCATGAGAGATACCCAAGAAACGATGAACGCGTATAGGTCTAGAGAGATACTCCTATATAAGCATGAGTCATAGCTATATGAGACGAATATCTGGATTAAAGGGGATTCAAATATTTAAACTGGAGATCACGACATCGATAATATCATGACGCAAATTGGTGTATCAAACATGCATATTCATTTGAATTTGGGGACACGTGTAATGTTATATAGTTTACCAATATTAGTGATCCATAGATTCTTTAATTAGAGACAATGCATGATTTATATGCAATTAATGTCTAAACGGGATTACGCTATATGTTGCGTGTGTGAAACACATTATACATGTTTGAGAAGTAAAAAAACCGCATGAAACACACATTAATTCGAGACAGTTAGCGAGGAATGCATACATTGTATTTCAACATAAAGTGGTTTCAAATATTTGGAAATCCAAATTAAGATGGATACAGCCTTATGAATCTGAGATCATGCCATTTGTAAATAATATTTATGTATAAAGGGTGTTGTTCTTTTGAAAGTATATATAAAAAATGATGTATATAGAATTTTATTCGAATCACAAATGGATCCTGGCCGAACAAAAATAGAATACAAACTGGATTCGAATTGAGTTGGCACAGTAAACGTGCACTCTTGCTCTGCAAAAATTTGAATGAAGCGGGGAAAGTCGCAGTAACCGCCCGAAACCAAAATCTGCGAGATGGAAATTACTGCCTATCCCTGACACCCAAAGCCTATCGGCTCGATTTCTATGGGTTTCGATAGGGGTAGGTTTGTAATTTCACTCAAACGTGACATAACCGCCTCTCACCCGGATTCATACACGGTGGGCGCCAAAACACTGCGTCTCCTCGGCCGAAATCGACTCCCTCCCCGATTCATACAAGGTGGGCGCCAAAAAGAAACTCTCATCGGCAAATACTCGGTGTATGCGAGATTACCGTCCTATCCCCAACCGACTAATATTGTTGTGATGTAGGAAATTTTAAACAGGGGCTAAGTTTGTAAATTTCCTCGCATTTGGGACAAGCGCGCCCTGAAGACATGGTTCCCACCTTCCTCTCTCCCTCCATTTCCCCATTCATACTCCGTGGGCGCCAAAACAGCCTCTCTACCCCAGCCTCCTCCATCCGCCACCCCATCCACCGCCGTCCTCCTCCACCATGCCGGAGCTGATACCCCGATAACGTCATCCATTACAAGAGATTGACCTCTCTCACCCGCAGCTTCGGACCGGGATCCTTGCATCCCGTCCTCTCGCTTCATCCCTGCCGTCGTCCACCATGCCGGTGCCGCTCCTACGACTGTCTCCTCCACCGCGCCCCGCCGCCACCGTCTACCCTCCTTGATCTGCTTCCACGCCGCCGACAGCCATCGCTACCGCAGCACCGTCAAATTCTCAGCAGATGCATACACGGCGCCGCACCAGAGGCGGTACTCTTTCGTATCTGCTCAACAGCTGAGCTACCAGAACCACTTGCCTAAAGTCTCTTTTCTTCATCTCTTATTTATCACAGCAAGAAAATAGATCGCCACTGCTTTACTCTGATTTCTTGTCCATCACTTACTTGCTAGTTGAAAGCAAACATTGGTTGCGAAGTTGCCTTTGTCCGGTTTGCACCTTCAGATCCGCCGTGGCACGCTCAACACTATACTTGCAATGCTTATGGTTTTCCCCTTTTATATTCCACACTAGTTAAATGACAGTAGACTAAATTTCAAAATTGGGTCAGTCGATTTTTCAGAGCTCGCCGGAGTTCTCCGGTGCGAATGAAGGGGCTCGTGTGGGGACGGTGGTTGTGGGGGGCGGTGGTGGGGCCTCGCCGAACGAAGAAAACTCGACGCGGGTTGGGGCGGGGGTGGGGGTGGCGGAGGAACACAGGCGGTGGGGGCGGTTCAGGGGAGGGCGGGGGGTCGGGGCCGGTGGTTCAGTCGGCGGCCCATGCGGTGTTCTGTATGGGAAGAATCAGAGACGGGGAAGAAGAAGGGTTAGGAGACGTAGGATCTTCATCCAACCGCCTGAAATGGTTGACTGTCCCAAATGACAAAAGTCACGCGACTTGCATGCAGACATGCAGAATATGCTTCTTTAGTTCTTCTTTAGTAAGCACAGTATGTTCCTTGTCAGGAAGGGGAGTAGGGACATATGCAGTCGACACCTCTACTGGGCCGGTTCTGCTAAATGATTTCGCACTTCGAGTTGGTCTGCCATAATACCCCGGAAATGGTGGGAGCCGCGCGGTTTTTGATAGATTAAACTGATAGTAGTAGCTGTGCGCCTTCAGATGGATAGAGCTGGCCTGTAGGTGATCGATAGGCTGTATATTAGTAGCGGCAAAACCTTATGTTTTCCAGCCAGTTCCGCTTTCCCGATTTATTTATGGTGGTTATGGTGTACCCCTATTATCTACACTACGATCTGCCTATTGGCTCTACGCTCTCGTTATCATGGTTTGGCAATAAACTTTCTATACGGTATGTTATGAACCTATCATCTGCCAACTATCCATACATCTGGGGTCGCCAACAGGGAGCTCATTTTTGTGTGTAGTTGTGCCAGATTATATTAATCTACTCACCATATTACAGCACACATGGGCTCTCTCATCAGAATCTAGTGATAGCGCACAAGGGTTTACAGGGAGCCTCTATTATATTACAATATCCTCTGAATTACAAAGATAATCTCACTAATATTTGTGTTTTCATGCTTTACAAATATTGTACGTAATCACAATGAATATAAGAATGCGCACATCAGAAGAATATTGCGGAACAGTTCATTGGGTAACAAACTTGGCATCAAGGGATTGAGGTACATTGTGGATGCAATGAAACCCACATGCTCCCGACCTATAGATTCATATTCAAAATATGATCCTAATGACTATTCTGAGCTCAAGGAGTCAAAGGCAGATGGCCTATCCTGTTCAACCAATAAGGTGCCTATTCTAATTTGGCAAGGTTTTATTGGTTGCACATATCTTGCATAAGGTGTCTTGCATTTCTTTTGCTTCGTTGCACCGCCATCTGCTTAGCTTACTCATGATATATGTGAAGATGCTATGCCAATCCATTATCAACACCTATTCCATTTGTCGTCATACCATGTTTTTCCATTCAAATGTTGTTCTTGTTTCAGACATCCAAAAGGAAGAGGGTGATTGCAGAACCTGAAGGAGTACAAGCAAAGTCCTTGAAAAAGGTGGTGCTACTGGAGAAATCACATAGCACCCGACGTATATTGGCCATAGAACCAGCGCTGCAAAACCTAGGATATCGCAACTATGTTGGTCGCTGCTTTGCTCTTGTGAGTATGTATTGTCCTATCGCCGTCCTTACATTCATATTAATGCTTGTGCATTATAGCTTGCTTATCCACTGTTCGCTCCAAATTATCAGATCTATATTAATGCTTAAATTAATGTAGAATAAACCCAATGCCTATGAAGAAATTTAGTTCTGCATTGTTCTTGTTAGTATCTGTTGTCCTTCATCACTGTACTTATATTTGCCAGCTAGTTCTTCATGTACACTTTACAACTTATTTTTCCTTGTCCTCCATTTTTCTACACATCAGATCTACATTTACTCTTGCCAAAATATTGAATGAAACCAATGTTACTGAAGAAGTTTAGCTCCGCATTGCTCTTGTCATTGCCTTCTGCCTGTATGTTGTATTTACATTTGTACTCTGCATCTTAAGTTAAATAATTGCCATTTGTTCTTATATTTTCACATCTATATTTACTCTTAACAAAATGTAGAGTAAAGGCAATACTCTTGAAGAAGCGTGTGCGGTAAACTTCTTGAATTGCCCCCCCCCCATCAATATGGACAAGGCCTTTATTAGGGCTGGGCGCTCGATTAATATGGTTATTACGGTTCGGTTTATTCGGTTTTTTATAATTTCGGTTTTGGAGAAATGGCAACCGAAATAATCACACAGAAATTAGCCACCGAACCATATTAACCATAATATATCGGTTCGGTTTATTCGGTTAACCGGAAAACTGAAGTACATGCACCAATCAAAGCCACGCCTTATGAGTGGCTATTTGCATTGCGCAAACTACAAATAATAATGACAAGAGCTAGCAACCTTAACACAAAATATGATAGTCAAAATGTCACATCATTGGGTGTAATGACAGTATAAATGGATAGGGAACAAAGTCTCACGTACGGACATATAACAAATAGTCTCAGTTATGTAGCAGCAAAAGCAAATAGCATAGTTCTTATTTTCTCACACACAAGTGGAGGAAAATCAAACAAAAGGCTATCAAATAGGTGACTGGTGACAAAAACGTGAATAAATGGGACTTCATCACAGGAACAAGACTTCAAGATCTCAGATCTGCACTACTACTTCCATGTCTTCATACTGCACATGTACACAAGATCCATGGATAGAAATCGTATAAATACTTGCTGATACACTAGCTCGTGACAGCCGTTTCATGCAAAACAATATTAAAATATTCCTAGTAGTAGTAGATCAATCTAATCACTTGCATGGAGTCATGTTACGTAGTGTACTAGCTAATTGTATTGAGATTTCACAGATTAGAACTCGAGAAGCTAGCGGATGGCTTACGTCCGTCACAACAAAAGGACTGCAGAACGCCGACTCGCCGGAGCCGACTCGATGAGTAGCTGATCGTGCGTCTAGGGTTGGAGAGGAGAGGGCACCACCTAACGAAGGGATGTATGGGCGATGATTAGGGTTTCGCGGACATGTGAACGTGTGGTGATTATGTATATACATTAGTTGGGCCGAAGGACAAATGGGCTACGCTCAACTGCTCACAAGTCATAGCCACAGTTACGTACAGGTACAGAGCACGGGCGTCCGGCCATCTTAAATAATAGCGGTTTCTTCGGTGATATCGGCTTGTGACCGCAGGAAACCGAAGTTGCACCGAACACCGAATAGAAAACGAAGCTGCCACCGAACCATAAAACCATACACCGAATAAACACATAAATCGGTTAAATCGGTTCGGTTCGGTTTGGTTTTCCGGTTTTCGGTGTGACTGTGCCCACCCCTAGCCTTTATAGAGCCTGTCTTCACTACTAATGTAAGTTTGTCCTCCTCCAGCCTTCAAACTTTGTTGTTTATATTTGGATATCTATGAGTGCAAATGCTGTTTATTTTTGTCGTTTGCATCAAATTGCTTGTTCAAAGTTTATAAAGTAGAAGTACATAAACATAAGTTTGTCCTTCTCAATTTCAGTCTTTAGTTGGAAAATCTAGTTCCTTATTCGTACCATGTAAATTAAACTAAACATAGCAAGTTATCTTCTAAGAACTATGTGTATGCTTGTGTTCTTGATATGTAATCCAGTGGTGTGGTGAGACTACCAACAACAGCACAATGTCATATCCTGCTATGTCTCAACTATGAACAATGCCATATTATATTAATGTTATTTAAATTGTGTCTCTTTATTTACCAATCTGAAATGGTATAAATTAACAGTGCACTCACCATTCATGCTTATATGTTGTTTAGAACTACATCTATGCTTGTGTTCTTGATCTGTAATCCAGTGGGCTGGTGAAGCTGGCCGCTCCTGCACAATGCCATTTCCTACCGTCTTAACTATGAACAATGCCTATTATGTTAATGCTATTTTAAACCGTGTCTCTTTATTTTTGACAAAGAAATGAGATGAATTGACAACGCTGATGCTTATGCGTGCAAAACATGTTATCTACCTACTTGTTTCTCTTTCAGGGTGACAACACTGCTGCTAGGAAGAACTGCCACAATGATAGTGAGACGAACCCATTGTTTGTCCCACTAACACATATTCCAGAGGAGAAGGCAACACATATGAGGGTAGGGATACAATCATGAAGTCACATCTTGATCTAGTGTCAAACTTACTCAGTGACACAAGCTCGATGAAGTCGCTGCCAGAATCTGTTCATCTTCTTCAGTCTGAAATTCAAGCAGAAATACATGCTTCCGCTCAAATACGACTGGAACTCCAATCTCTATGTAAGATTAACCATAAGTACATGACGTTTATTGATGCTATGCAGCTTAAGTTGGTGGATATGAGCACCAAAGAAGCGCAGTCTCATCAGGTTGCTAAGCTGCTTGCGCTGCAGCTCCTGGGCTGGGCTAACCTTTCTTGAACTATGTTGAAGTGCTGTCGGTTCTGTCTATTATTTTGTCCGCCTGTTAACTTCCACTGGTGGCGACATGCCCAGTTTATGTAATCTTCTATCTGGTTGCCCTTTATTATCACTGGCGGCGAACTTTGTTGCCGAGGGTATGTAATATGCTGTAATTTCTTTGTTGTATAGTCTAGGTTTATTCTTGGTGGGTATGCTGTAATTTAGGCCGGAAGGTTCAGTGGATCTCAGTGTTGCCGGTCTTTAGGCCGGCCCGTTACTCATATGGGCCAAAGCTTGGGCCTATAATCATCTTGGGCCATTAGCAGGTCTAAACCTATAGTTGTTTCCCGCCTTTAACAGGCCAAGTAAAGTTCTGTCCAGCTGGGCCAGAGAATACCATGGGCTTTTAACATGCTAAAACCTAGATTGGGCCAGTGTTGAGCCGAAAAATTCACGGGCCAATACAGGCCGAAACTGCCTAAGGCCCATGTTTGGCCCAAACAGGACGAGCAGTTAACAGGCCAAAATATATCTCGGGCATGTTTGGCCCAATAAAATTATGGGCTTTAAGCAGGCCGGTATCTACGTGGGCCATGGGCCAAAAAGTGTCATGGGCCATTATCAGATGGGCTCTAAGCAGGCCGGATTCAACACAAGTTGTAATTAGGCCCAACTGTTACATGGGCCATTAACAGTCCGATATGCCAGTTGGGCTGAAATTTATCCACGAAGTCTACAGGCCGTTAAGAGGCCTAAAGTTACTTCGGACAAGAATTAGCCCAGTTTCGGCATGGGCCGTTAAATGGCCTTTAGTTAAACTGGGCCTAACACGTCCCAGATGCACCATGGGCCGCTAACAGGCCGAAACTATTATCGAGCCGAACTGGTAAACGGGCATTTAATAGGCTGAAATACAAAACTGTCTTAGTATGGGCCCAAAAGAACAGTGGCCTATTAACGGGCCTGATCCGATATGGGTCATAATTTGGCCCAAAACACAGCATGCTGTGAACGGGCCTGATCCGATATGGGCCGTAATTTGGCCCAAAACATGGCAGGCTGTGAACGGGCCTGATCTGGTATGGGCCTCAATTTGGCCCGAAACATGGCAGGCTGTTAATGGGCCAGCCCACTAGTGTCTGAAAAACATGGTGGGCCTTTAGCTGGGCCGGCATTTTCACCGGAATGGGCCTCTGTTGGGCTGTGTCACGTGTCGACGTATCATAGGCTCCTCCTGTCCAATGAGTGGATGACATCTGTCCGAACATTGAGCCGACATGTGTTTTCTCCGGCCAATGAGAATTTTACACGTGGAAAATTCCCATTGGTCCGGGCTGTTAACGGGTTATCGGATCCAAAACCAGACCCGGTAGCTTAACGGTGTCCCGTTATGGTGGATGCCACATGTCGGTCACCCTTGACGAAAGCACTTCTATGATGCGCGATTTATCGTCATGGAAGCGGACACTTCCGTGATGATAATCTTGGTAATGTCATGGAACACTTCTACGACAACACAGGTATAACTATCTTGATTCTGTCATAAATTTGTCATGGATGTACATGCATGGCAGAAAACGTGACCTACTGTGACAAACACGTATCATCACGGAAGTGTATTTTTTTGTAGTGGAGGCTACGATGGAGATCAAGGTGTCAAGCCGGTGACGATGGAAATCGTGACGGTGCTTTGGAGATGGAGATCAAAGTGACAAGATGATGATGGCCATATCATGTCACATATTTTGATTGCATGTGATTTTTATCCTTTATGCATCTTATTTTGCTTAGTATGGCGGTTGCATTATAAGATGATCCCTTACTAAAATTTCAAGGTATAAGTGTTCTCCCTGAGTATGCACCATTGCAACAGTTCGTCGTGCTGAGACACCACGTGATAATCGGGTGTGATAAGCTGTACGTTCACGTACAACGGGTGCAAGACAGTTTTGCACATGCGGAATACTCGGGTTAAACTTGACGAGCCTAGCATGTACAGACATGGCCTCGGAACACTGGAGACCGAAAGGTCGAACGTGAATCATATAGTAGATATGATCAACATAGAGATGTTCACCATTGAAAACTACTCCATCTCACGTGATGATCGAACATGGTTTAGTTGATATGGATCACCTGATGATTTAGATGACTCGAGGGATGTCTATCTAAGTGGGAGTTCTTAAGTAATATAATTAATTGAACTTAATTTATCATGAACTTAGTCCTGATAGTTTTTGCATATCTATGTTGTAGATCAATGGCGCGTGCTACCGTTTTGTTGAATTTTAATGTGTTCCTAGAGAAAGCTAAGTTGAAAGATGATGGTAGCAACTACACGGGCTGGGTCCGTAACTTGAGGATTATCCTCATTGCTGCACAGAAGAATTATGTCCTTGATGCACCGCTAGGGGACAAGCCCCCTCCCGCTAATGTAGACGCTTTGAACGTCTGGCAGACGTGGTCTGATGAGTACTCTATAGTTCAGTGTGCCATGCTCTACGACTTAGAATCGGGACTTCAAAGACGTTTTGAACGTCATGGACCATATGAGATGTTCCAGGAATTGAAGTTAATATTTCAAGCAAATGCCCGAGTTGAGAGATATGAAGTTTCCAACAAGTTCTATAGCTGCAAGATGGAGGAGAATAGTTCTGTCAGTGAACACATAATCAGAATGTCTGGGTATCATAAACATTTGACTCAGCTAGGAGTTAATCTTCCGGATGATAGTGTTATTGACAGAGTTCTTTAATACTGCCACCAAGCTACAAAGGCTTCGTGATGAACTATAATATGCAAGGGATGGATAAGACGATTCCCGAGATCTTCGCTATGCTCAAAGCTGCGGAGGTAGAAATCAAGAAAGAGCATCAAGTGTTGATGGTTAACAAGACCACTAGTTTGAAGAAAAAGGGCAAGGGAAAGAAAGGGAACTTCAAAAAGAATGGCAAGCAAGTTGCCACTCCGGGGAAGAAGCCCAAGTTTGGACCCAAGCCTGAAGCTGAGTGCTTCTACTGCGAAGGGACTGGTCACTGGAAGTGAAACTGCCCCAAGTATCTGGTGGATAAGAAGGATGGCAAAGTGAACAAAGGTATATTTGATATACATGCTACTGATATGTACCTTACTAATGCTCGTAGTAGTGCCTATGTATTTGATACCGATTCGGTTGCTCATATTTGTAACTCGAAATAGGGGCTACGGATTAAACGAAGATTGGTGTAACATCCCAAAATTCTAAATTTTGGAATGTTATATTAAATAGATAGTTTTGATTGTTTGTTTGATTATGGTGTGGTTGCTTGTGTGAAATGGAGTGAAATTTGGAACTTTTTGAAGTTAAATGAGAGGGAATAAAATGACTTTCCCAAAAATTTCACTTTGCTTTCTGATCTCCATGAATTCAAATTCATTTTGTCACAAGACCCTAGAGTGAAGATAATATGACTTCTTCCATTTAAATAAATGAAAGAGGTTTTGAAAATATATGAATTTCATTTGGAAATATTTCAAATTCAGAAACTATATGCAACTCAATGATTTTCATGAGAGAAGATAAAATGACTTCTTCAAATTGTATGAAATATGAGTTGGAAGTTTCAAATGAAATAAATTTAAAGCCCCTACGAAATTATTTTCATTTTAGAGTTATTTGAGTTTTATTCAAATTATTTTTCTCCAAAAATAAAATATATGGAAAGTAGGGTAAAATGATTCCCTACATTAGAAAATTGGAGAAAAATGGTTTTGAAATCATTTTGGTATTTTAAAATATTTTTATTTGATTTTTAAATGAATCCGTAGCACTGTTTGATTTATTTAAATGATTGTGGATTTTATTTGATGCTAGAAAAATGTTCATGTGGTAGAACATCTTTTTCGGAAAATTTTGGTATATTATATGCCTATAGTATATTTTTTATCATTTTATTATTTTATTTTCTTGTCTGTGAAATTATTATTTAAAAAAACGTCAGCGCAGGCGAGCGCTAGCGGCTCAGCTCACCTGCGCTTACGGCCCAAGGCCCAGCCTCCAGCCGCGCGAGCGTCGAAGCGCTATGCTTCGGTCGCCCGTTCCCTCCCTCTCTCTCCCGCGGACGCCGACACGCGGGCCCCGCGTTTTCTTCCTCCTCCCGCAAGCAACCGGAGTCCACCCCGAGCACGACCTCGCCAGCGCCGCACCCTTCAAACCTGGGATTCTATCCCTCGGCTAACCCCTCTCCCAAGATGACCCCTATATAAGCCGAGACCCCAGCGTCGTTTTGCCTCAAACCACAGTGCCCAAGACCCTCCCCACGTCCCGCACCGTCTTGCCGGAATTTCGAGATCCGCCGGAGCTCCGCCGTCAAAGCCCCGCTCCTTCCCGTGGACTTCGAGGATCGCCGCCACCTGCATCAGCTTCGCCACCACGCGCCGCCTCTCCCCGACCTTGCGCCCACAACGGAGGACCACCAGAGCGGGCACCACGACCACGACCGAGCCGCCGCGAGCTTCTTCTCCGGCGACGTCGACGCCCACCACCGCGGTAAGCCGTCGCTCGGTCTCGTCCGTCCGATCCTAAATCTAGGGCTGAGATTAGGTTTAGTTGTTTTTTTATTTCCGAACTGGTATGCTTTAGTTAGTGAACGTTCGCTCTATTAGCCCCGCAGCGAACGGTTTTTCAGCTTGTCGTTTTCTCACACGTGTCCAGGGACTTAGTTGTAGATAGTTTTTTTCAGTTTAGCCCCTGCCTTTCAATCCCTCGCAACTTTTTACTCGTTAGTCCAAATTCAATGAAACCAACGCCAAATTCTTTGTTATGATCCCCTCTATCCAGTAAAACAACTTAAACATGTTTTTGAAAGTTTTAAAATTTGAATTCAAACAGATTTGTATTTGAACTTCGTTTGATCGTAACTTGAGTTTTATAACTCCGTTTGAGTTGATTCTTTTTGAAAATTAAAGCTCTTGACCTAAACTTTCCGATAAGGCCAAATTCACTTAATTTTGGTACTGTTAGAAATAGTTTTCTGTTGCAAGAGTTATTTGCTTGGTTTTGAAGTTTTCCGAATTGTTTTTTTTGTTCTCTTCGATTCTTTTGCATGAGTGCTTATGTATGCAATTGCTTTCTCACGATAGATTGAACGGAGTGTGATGAGTAGAACTATCAGGAGTTATGAGTGCAAATCATATTCATCAACAGTACAAGGCAAGTTCACACTTTGATCATATCCTTTTATTACCCAGTTTTTATGCATTAGTTTCAACCCTCAAACATTGCATGGTTAGGATTTGATTCATGTGGGTATTGGGAAGTAGATGATGAGGTAGAACCTATTGTCCTTTATATCAAACCCTGGGAGTTACTTCTACGTTATGCTTATACTGCTATGATATGCTCGTAGACGTGGATTGGTTGAGTGTATCCATGACAGATGTGAGAGTTATTAATTAATGGTTAACTTAATGTGGCTACTTAAATACACATCTGGCTGGATTAGTTGAGGCACCCTGGAGCACCAAGTGGTTGTCTGGGCACCTGGAGAATCCAGTGTTGTCCTAGGATATCCCGGAGTAACCGTGTGATCATCCTATGGTTCGCCACGGAGGCTCAAAGGGATCATAAGATTATTCATGCTGGAAACTTCCATGTGCAGCCACAAGCCATTATGGGCTCTGGCCATTATGGGCTCTGGCATAGTTGAGTATGTTGCATGACCTCTTTCAGTGGTAGGCTAGCATATGTAGGGGATGTAGGTGGTACTGTCTACCCAGAGTAAAGAGTTAACACTTCTGAAAGACTGTGTCTCGGTCATCCGTTTCTCAAACATCATGAAGTGCGAGAAATCCAACGGAGGAGATCGAGTCTTGTGGGGAAAAGTGCGCAAACCTCTGCAGAGTGTACAAACTAATCATGGTTAGTCGTGTCCCCGGTTATGGACATCTTGAGTCTCTGGTACTTGGATTATCATGTTGATCTCAACACTCTATTTAATTAATTTGATTGGGTTAATGATTATTATTTTGGGATTGAGTTGGAGGAACCTTTTCAATAGTTTTCAACCAATTTTGTAGTTAAATAAAATATATTCCTTTGTTGTAGGGAAAAACTAGCTTTATGCAAAATTAAACCCAGAGCCTCCACCAGCCAAATATGCATGTAGTGATAGCCATTATACAACATTGCTCTACAGTGTGAAATTGCCTGTACATTCAATGTACTGACCCTTTGTGGCTGCAACGTCTCATGTTGCAGGAATCTTACAACGAGTAAGTGATACGTTAGGGTGACGATTTCTACACTCAACTTTGCCGTTGGTGTTGATGGGAATCCACAACCTTGTTGTTACTTCCGCTATATGGATTGAGGTAATAGTATTTACGTTACTTTATACATGTGATTTACCTCTATTATAAATCCTCGAGTACTGTGTGTGTCAGCATACCGATCTAGGGATGACACTTAAGCACAGAGACTTGACCGTCTGAGGTCGGGTTGCTACAATTGGCTAAGGACGAGGTGACGATGCGCGTCGGGAATGGTTACAAGGTCGATGTGACTGCCATCGGCACGCTACTTCTACATCTACCTTCGGGATTAGTTTTAGACCTGAATAATTGTTATTTGGTGCCAGCATTGAGCATGAACAATATATCTGGATCTTGTTTGATGCGAGACGGTTATCCATTTAAATAAGAGAATAATGGTTGTTCTATTTATATGAGTAATATCTTTTATGGCGATGCACCCTTGAAGAGTGGTCTATTTTTGTTGAATCTCGATCGTGGTGATAGACATATTCATCATATTGATGCCAAAAGATGCAAAGTTGATAATGATAGTGCAACATATTTGTGGCACTGCCGTTTAGGTCATATTGGTGTTAAGCACATGAAGAAACTCCATGCGGATGGACTTTTGAAATCACTTGATTATGAATCATTTGATGCTTGCGAACCATGCCTCATGGGCAAGATGACTAAGACTCCGTTCTTCGGAACAATGGAGCGAGCCACTGACTTATTAGAAATAATACATACCGATGTATGCGGTCCAATGAGTGTTGAGGCTCGCATCGGGTATCGTTATTTTCTAACCTTCAGAGATGATTTGAGCAGATATGGGTATATCTACTTAATGAAACACAAGTCTGAAACATTTGAAAAATTCAAAGAATTTCAAAGTGAAGTGGAGAATCATCGTAACAAGAAAATAAAGTTTCTACGATCTGATCGCAGAGGCGAATATTTGAGTTACGAGATTGGCCTTCATTTAAAACAATGTGGACCAGTTTCACAACTCACGCCACCTGGAAACACCACAGCGTAATGGTGTGTCCGAACGTCGTAACTGTACTTTATTAGATATGGTGCGATGTATGATGTCTCTTACCGATTTACTACTATCGTTTTGGGGTTATGCATTAGAGACAACTACATTCACGTTAAGTAGGGCACCGTCTAAATCCGTTGAGATGACGGCGTATGAACTGTGGTTTGGCAAGAAACCTAAGCTGTCATTTCTTAAAGTTTGGGGTTGCGATGCTTATGTGAAAAAGCTTCAGCCTGATAAGCTTGAACCCAAATCGGAGAAGTGCACTTCATAGGATACCTAAAATAAATTGTTGGGTACACCTTTTATCACATATCCGAAGGCAAGATCTTTGTTGCTAAGAATGGATCCTTTCTAGAGAAGGAGTTTCTCTCGAATGAAGTCAGTGGGAGGAAAGTAGAACTTGATGAGGTAATTGTACAATCTCTTGAATTGGAAAGTAGCTCATCATAGAAAATCGTTCCGGTGATGCCTACACCAACTAGTGAGGAAGCTAATGATAATGATCATGAAACTTCGGATCAAATTACTACCGAACCTCGTAGGTCAACTAGAGCATGTTCCGCACCAGAGTGGTACGGTAATCCGGTTCTTGAAGTCATGTTACTAGACTATGACGAATCTATGAACTATGAGGAAGCGATGACGAGCCCAGATTCTGTGAAATGGCTTGAGGCCATGAAATCTGAGATGGGATCCATGTATGAGAAGAAAGTATGGACTTTGGTTGACTTGCCCGATGATCGGCATGCCATAGAGAATAAATGGATCTTCAAGAAGAAGACTGACGCTGATGGTAATGTTACTGTCTACAAAGCTCGACTTGTTGTCAAAGGTTTTCAACAAGTTCAAGGAGTTGACTATGATGAGACCTTCTCACCCGTAGCGATGCTTAAGTCTGTCCGAATCATGTTAGCAATTGCCACATTTTATGATTATGAAATCTGGCAAATGGACATCAGAACTGCATTCCTTAATGGATTTCTTAAAGAAGAGTTGTATATGATGCAACCAGAAGGTTTTGTAGATCCTAAAGGTGCTAACAAAGTGTGCAAGCTCCAGCGATCCATTTATGGACTGGTGCAAGCATCTCGGAGTTGGAATATACGCTTTGATGAGGTGATCAAAGCATATGGTTTTATACAGACTTTTGGAGAAGCCTGTATTTACAAGAAAGTGAGTGGGAGCTCTGTACAATTTCTAATATTATATGTGGATGACATATTGTTGATTAGAAATGATATAAAATTTCTAGATAGCATAAAAGGATACTTGAATAAGAGTTTTTCAATGAAAGACCTCGATGAAGCTGCTTATATATTGGGCATCAAGATCTATAGAGATAGATCAAGACGCTTAATTAGACTTTCACAAAGCACGTACCTTGATAAAGTTTTGAAGAAGTTCAAAATGGATCAATCAAAAAAAGGGTTCTTTCCTGTGTTACAAGGCGTGAAGTTGAGTCAGACTCAATGCCCGACCACTACAGAAGATAGAGAGAAAATGAAAGTCATTCCCTATGCCTCAGCCATAGGTTCTATCATGTATGCTATGATGCGTACCAGACCTGGTGTGTGCCTTGCTATAAGTCCAGCAGGGAGGTACCAAAGTAATCCAGGAGTGGATCACCGGACAACGGTCAAGAACATACTGACGTACCTGAAAAGGACTAAGGATATATTTGTCGTTTATGGAGGTGACAAAGAACTCATCGTAAATGGTTACGTTGATGCTAGCTTTGACACTAATCCGGATGACTCTAAGTCACAAACCGGATACGTATTTATATTGAATGGTGGAGTTGTCAGTTGGTGCAGTTCCAAGCAAAGCGTCGTGGTGGGATCTACGTGTGAAGCGGAGTACATAGCTGCTTCGGAAGCAGTGAATGAAGGAGTTCATACCCGATCTAGGTGTAATACCTAGTGCATCGGGTCCAATGAAAATCTTTTGTGACAATACTAGAGCAATTACCTTGCCGAAGGAATCCAGATTTCACAAAAGAACCAAACACATCAAGAGACGCTTCAATTCCATCTGTGATCAAGTCAAGGAGGGAGACATAGAGATTTGCAAAATACATACGGATCTGAATGTGGCAGACCTATTGACTAAGCCTGTTCCACGAGAAAAACATGATCAACACCAAGACTCCATGGATGTTAGATTATTGACTCTAGTGCAAGTGGGAGACTAAAGGAAATATGCCCTAGAGGAAATAATAAAGTTCTTATTTATATTTCCTTGTATCATGATAAATGTTTTTTATTCATGCTAGAATTGTATTAACCGAAAACTTGACACATGTGTGGATACATAGACAAAACACAGTGTCCCTAGTAAGCCTCTACTAGACTAGCTCGTTAATCAAAGATGGTTAAGTTTCCTAACCATAGACAAGTGTTGTCATTTGATGAACGGGATCACATCATTAGGAGAATGATGTGATAGACAAGACCCATCTGTTAGCTTAGCATAATGATCGTTAAGTTTTATTGCTATTGCTTTCTTCATGACTTATACATATTCCTTTGACTATGAGATTATGCAACTCCTGGATACCGGTGGAATACCTTGTGTGCTATCAAACATCACAACATAACTGGGTGATTATAAAGATGCTCTACAGGTATCTCCGAAGGTGTTTGTTGGGTTGGCATAGATCGAGATTAGGATTTGTCACTCTGAGTATCGGAGAGGTATCTCTAGGCCCTCTCGGTAATGCACATCATAATAAGCCTTGCAAGAAATGTGACTAATGAGTTAGTTGCGGGATGATGCATTACCGAATGAGTAAAGAGACTTGCCGGTAATGAGATTGAACTAGGTATGAAGATACCGATGATCGAATCTCGGGCAAGTAACATATCGACTTGTCGGGAAGAACGTATGTTGTCATTACAGTTTAACCGATAAAGATCTTCATAGAATATGTAGGAACTAATATGATCCAGGTTCCGCTGTTGGTTATTGACCGGAGAGGTGTCTCGGTCATGTCTACATAGTGATCGAACCCGTAGGGTCCGCACGCTTAACGTCCGATGACGATTTTGTATTATATGAGTTATGTGATTTGGTGACCGAATGTTGTTCGGAGTCCCAGATGACATCACGGGCATGACGAGGAGTCTCGAAATGGTTGAGAGGAAAATATTCATATATAGGACGATAGTATTTGGACACCGGAAGTGTTCCGGGGGTACCGAGTACGTATCGGCTCAGCGGAAGGGGTTCCGGGCAACCCCCGGAAGCTATATGGGCTTAATGGGCCTAGGAAGGGATAGACCAGCCCAGAAGGGGCTGGTGCGCCCCTCCACCAGGCCTGCCAGCCCTAGGGAAGGAAAGGGAGGAGGGCTAGCCCCACTTTCCTTCCCCTTCTCAAGGGAGAAAGGAAAGGGGGCACCACCTCCTCCTTCCTTCTCCTAGTGCCAAAAGAAGGAAGGGGGCCGAATTGGGGTGGCACCCCGAGTAGGATTTGGCCTACTTGGGCGCCCCCTAGCTGCCTCTTCCCCGACCAACCTATATATATGTGGGGAGGGAGGTGCCTAGAGGACACACAAACATCTGTTAGCCGTGTGTGGCGCCCCCCTCCACAGTTTACGCCTCCGGTCATATTGTCATAGTGCTTAGGCAAAACCCTGTGCGGATCACTTCACCATCACTATCACCACGCCATCGTGCTGACGAAACACTCCCTCGACACTTTGCTGGATGAAGAGTTCAAGGGATGTCATCAAGCTGAATGAGTGCAGAACTCGGAGGTGTCGTACGTTCGGTGCTTGATCGGTCGGAACAAGAAGAAGTTTGACTACATCAACCGCGTTGTCAAACGCTTCTGCTTTCGGTCTATGTTGGTACGTGGACGCACTCTCCCCCTCTTGTTGCTATGCATCTCCTAGATAGATCTTGCGTGAGCGTAGGATTTTTTTTGAAATTGCATGCTACATTCCCCAACAAATACCTACACAAACAAACACCAACTTGCACCCAACGCGATAAAGGGGTTGTCAATCCCTTCACGGTTATTTGCAAAGTGGGATCTGATAAAGATGGATAAACGGTAAAGTAATATTTTTGGTATTTTTGGTTTATGGAACGGAAAGTAAAAGATTGCAAAGGAAGTAAATAGGAAACTGAAATTATAGATCGAAAACTTATATGATGGAAAGTGTACCCGAGGGCCATAGTTTCACTAGAGGCTTCTCTCAAGATAGAAAATATTACAATGGGTGAACAAATTACTGCCGAGCAATTGATGGAAAAGCCCAAAGTTATGACAATATCTTAGGCCATGATCATGAATATAGGCATCACGTTCGTATCAAGTAGACCGACTCCTGCCTGCATCTACTACTATTACTCCACTCATCGACCGACTCCTGCCTGCATCTAGAGTATTAAGTTCATGAAGAACAAAGTAACGCATTAAGTAAGATGACATGACGTAGAGGAATAAACTCAAGCAATATGATGTAAACCCCATCTTTTTATCCTCGATGGCAACAATACAATACGTGCCTTGCTGCCCCCAATGTCACTGGGAAAGGATACCGCAAGATTGAACCCAAAGCTAAGCACTTCTCCAATTGCAAGAGAAACCAGTCTAGTTGGCCAAACCAAATCGATAGTTCGAAGAGACTTGCAAAGATATCTAATCATGCATATAAGAATTCAGAGGAGATTCAAATAATATTCATAGATAAGCTGATCATAAATCCACAATTCATCGGATCTCGGCAAACACACCGCAAAAAGTATTACATCGAATAGATCTCCAAGAACATGGAGGAGAACATGGTATTGAGAATCAAAGAGAGAGAAGAAGCCATCTAGCTACTAGCTATGGACCCGTAGGTCTATGGTGAACTACTCACGCTTCATCGGAAGGGCAATGGTGTTGATGTAGAAGCCCTCTGTGATTGAAGGCCCCCTCCGGCAGGACACCGGAAAAGGCCCCTGGATGGGATCTCACGGGTACAGAAGGTTGCGGCAGTGGAAAAGTGTTTTCGTGGCTCTCCTAGTAGGTTTTGGAATATTTAAGAATATATAGGCGGAAGAAATAGTTCGGTGGAGTCACGATGGGCCCACAAGGGTGTGGGGTGCGCCCTACCCCCTGGGCGCGCCCTCCGTCCTTGTGGCCGCGTCGTGGCTTCCCTGACGTGTACTCCAAGTCCTCTGGATGTCTTCTGGTCCAAAAAAAAATCATCGCGAAAGTTTCATTCCGTTTGGACTCCGTTTGATATTCCTTTTCCGCGAAACTCTAAAACAAGGGGAAAAACAGGAACTGGCACTGGGCTCTAGGTTAATAGGTTAGTCCCAAAAATAATATAAAATAGCATATTAATGCATATAAAACATCCAAAACAGGTAATATAATAGCATGGAACAATCAAAAATTATAGATACGTTGGAGACGTATCAGGCATCCCCAAGCTTAATTCCTGCTCGTCCTCGAGTAGGTAAATGATAAAAACAGAATATTTGATGTGGAATGCTACCTAACATATTTATCCATGTAATTTTCTTTATTGTGGCATGAATGTTCAGATCCGTATGATTCAAAACAAAAGTTTAATATTGACATAAAAACAATAATACTTCAAGCATACTAACAAGATAATTATGTCTTCTCAAAATAACATGACCAAGGAAAGCTTATCCCTACAAAATCATATAGTCTGGCTATGCTCCATCTTCATCACACAAAATATTCAAATCATGCACAACCCCGATGACAAGCCAAGCAATTGTTTCATACTTTTGATGTTCTCAAACCTTTTCAACTTTCACGCAATACATGAGCATGAGCCATGGACATAGCACTATAGGTGGAATCGAAGGTGGTTGTGGAGAAAAAAGAGGGAGATAGTCTCACATCAACTAGGTGTATTAACGGGCTATGGAGATGCCCATCAATAGATATCAATGTGAGTGAGTAGGGATTGCCATGCAACGGATGCACTAGAGCTATAAGTTTATGAAAGCTCAAAAAGAAAACTAAGTGGGTGTGCATCCAACTTGCTTGCTCATGAAGACCTAGGGCAATTTGAGGAAGCCCATCGTTGGAATATACAAGCCAAGTTCTATAATGAAAATTCCCACTAGTATAAGAAAGTCACAAAATAGGAGACTCTCTATCATGAAAATCATGGTGCTACTTTGAAACACAAGTATGGAAAAGGATAGTAACATTGCCCTTCTCTCTCATTTTGTTTCTTTTTTTCTCTTTTTTTCTTTTTTCTTTCTCTTTTTCTTTCTCTTTTTTTCTTCTTTCTTTCTTTCTTTTATTTCCTCACATGGGACAATGCTCTAATAAGGAAGATTCATACTTCTATTTACTTACAACTCAAAAATTACAACTCGATAGTAGAACAAGATATGACTCTATATGAATGGCTCCGGCGGTGTACCGGGATGTGCAATGAATCAAGAGCGACATGTATAAAAAATGATGAATGGTGGTTTTGCCACAAATATGATGTCAACTACATGATCATGCAAAGCAATATGACAATGATGATGCATGTCATAATAAACGGAATGGTGGAAAGTTGCATGGCGATATATCTCGGAATGGCTATGAAAATGCCATAATAGGTAGGCATGGTGGCTGTTTTGAGGAAGGTATATGGTGGGTTTATGGCACCGGCGAAAGTTGTGTGGTAAAAGAGAGGCTAGCAATGTTGGAAGGGTGAGAGTGCGTATAATCCATGGACTCAACATTAGTCATAAAGAACTCACATACTTATTGCAAAAATGTAACAGTGATCGAAACAAAGTACTACACGCATGCTCCTAGGGGGATAGATTGGTAGGAAAAGACTATCGCTCATCCCCGACCGCCACTCATAAGGAAGACAATCAAAAAAATATCTGATGCTCCAATTTCGTTACATAACGGTTCACCATACGTGCATCTACGGGACTCACAAACCTTAACATAAGTATTTCTCAAATTCACGACTACTCACTATGATGACTCTAATATCACCATCTTCATATATCAAAACAATCATAAGGAATCAAACTTCTCATAGTATTCAATGCACTTTATATGAAAGTTTTTATTATATCCCTCTTGGATGCATATCATATTAGGACTAAATTACCATGCTGTTTTAAAGACTCTCAAAATAATATAAGTGAAGCATGAGAGTTCATCAATTTCTATTAATTAAAACCACCGCCGTGCTCTAAAAAGATATAAGTGAAGCACTAGAGCAAAATTGCCTAGCTCAAAAGATATAAGTGAAGCACATAGAGTATTCTAATAAATCATGATTCATGCGTGTCTCTCTCAAAAGTTGTGTACAGCAAGGATTATTGTGGCAAACTAAAAAGCAAAGAATCAAATCATACAAGATGCTCCAAGCAAAACACATATCATGTGCTGAATGAAAATATAGCCTCAATTAAAGTTACCGATAGACGAAGACGAAAGAGGGGATGCCTTCCGGGTCATCCCGAAGCTTAGGCTCTTGGTTGTCCTTGAATATTACCTTGGGGTGCCTCAGGCATCCCCAAGCTTAGGCTCTTGCCACTCCGTATTCCATAGTCCATCAAATCCTTACCCAAAACTTGAAAACTTCACAACACAAAACTCAACAGAAAATCTCATAAGGTCTGTTAGTATAAGAAAATAAATCACCACTTCTGGTACTGTTGTGAACTCATTCTTTATTTATATTTGTGTAATATCTACTGTATTCCAACTTTTCCATGGTTCATACCCACCGATACGAGCCATAGATTCATCAAAATAAGCAAACAACACATAGAAAACACAACCTGTCAAAAACAGAACAGTCTGTAGCAATCTGGATATTTTGAATACTTCTATACCTCCAAAATTCTGAAAAATTAGGACACCCTAAGAATTTTTTTTATTAATTTTCTACAAAAAGAATCAGTATTTTATCACGCTCCTGTGATTTTTAACAATTCTGGGACTCAGCGCAAAAGTTTCTGTTTTTCAGCAAGATCAAATCAACTAACACCGTAAGCTATCCCAAAGGTCTTACTTGGCACAAACACTAATTAAAACACAACCTAAAAAGCAAAAAAAATTGGGTTGCCTCCCAACAAGCGCTATTGTTTAACGCCCTTAGCTTGGCATAAAACACAAATAGATCTAAGTGTAATCATCTTTGGCATGCAACCCTTCAATTGTGCACTTACAATTCTTAGGAGATTCTTTAGTTTTATAAATGATCAAACTCCTAGGCAAGAAATCAAGAAATTCATTCGTGGCACTAGGTCCCTTAATAATATCCAAAAAAATCAGGGCAAACACTTATGGATTTGAGATCTTCATTATCTTTAATAGAATATTCACCCTAATCCTTAGGAACATAAATAAACTTGGCAATTTTAGTAGGAGGAAGCTTTTGAGTAGTTTTGACGGAGGAAAAAGCGGAACCCAAGTTGGTAATAGTATCTTCTAGTTTGCCAATTCTAGTAGAATCTTGATCTATCTTTTCGTTAACTAGGGGTTCCTTTTCCCTAACATTCTTTGAAGTAACTCCTACTTTAGATCCATATTGAGTAATATGATTATGAATCTTTTTATCCAAATTTTCAATCAACTCAACGGTGGCAATCTTATTTTCAATAATACCAAGCCTTTGCATTACATGCTTAAAGGTTAAAACAGTTCCATTAACCAAAAGAGGTGATGTGCCTAAGAAATCTATCATGGCATTGTAAGAATCACAAGTATGGCTACCCAAGAAATTCCCTCCAGTAATGTATCTAGAACATATCCAGTCCAAGGAGTAACGCCCACATAAAAATTGCAAAGAAGAACAGCAGTAGGTTGCTTTTGAGTAGATCTATTTTGAGCATTGCAAATTCTACACCAAGCATCTTTTAAGTTTTCTCCCTCTTTTTGTTTAAAATTGAGAACTTCGTTATCGGGAGTGCTAACAATGATGGGAGGACTAGCCATAGGAGCGAGACAAGAACACAAAAGGTAAACGAAGAAGACGAACGGAAGAGGAGCGAAGAAAAGGCAAATCTTTTCAAAAATCGTTTTAGAAGTGGGGGAGAGGAAAACGAGAGGCGAATGGCGAATAATGTAATGCAAGGGATGAGAGTTTATGATGGGTACTTGGTTTGTCTTGACTTGGCGTAGATCTCCCCGGCAACGGTGCCAGAAATTGGCAAGTTGACGGGAGATCAAATCTTGACTTGACTTGGCGTAAACCCCCCCCCCCCGGCAATGGCGCCAGAAATTCTTGCTGCTACATCTTGAGCTTGCGTTGGTTTTTCCCTTGAAGAGGAAAGGATGATGCAGCAAAATAGAGTAAGTATTTCCCTCAGTTTTGAGAACCAAGGTTCAATCCAGTAGGATACAACGCACAAGTCACCGAATACCTGCACAAATAAACACCAACTTGCACCCAAAGTGATAAAGGGGTTGTCAATCCCTTCACGGTTATTTGCAAAGTGAGATTTGATAGAGATGGATAAACGGTAAAGTAATATTTTTGGTATTTTTTGTTTATGGAATGGAAAGTAAAAGATTGCAAAGGAAGTAAATAGGAAACTAAAATTGTAGATCGGAAACTTATATGATAGAAAGTAGACCCGGGGCCCATAGGTTTCACTAGAGGCTTCTCTCAAGATATAAAATATTACGGTGGGTGAACAAATTACTGCCGAGCAATTGATAGAAAAGAGCACATTTATGACGATATCTAAGGCAATGATCATGAATATAGGCATCACGTCCGTATCAGGTAGACCGACTCCTGCCTGTAGCTACAACTATTACTCCACACATGGACCGACTCCTGCCTACATCTAGAGTATTAAGTTCATGAAGAACAGAGTAACACATTAAGTAAGATGACATGATGTAGAGGAATAAACTCAAGCAATATGATGTAAACCCCATCTTTTTATCCTCAATGGCAACAATACAATACGTGCCTTGCTGCCCCTACTGTCACTGGGAAAGGACACCACAAGATTGAACCCAAAGCTAAGCACTTCTCCCATTGCAAGAAAAACCAATCTAGTTGGCCAAACCAAATCGATAGTTCGAAGAGACTTGCAAAGATATCAAATCATGCATATAAGAATTCAGAGGAGATTGAAATAATATTCATAGATAAGCTGATCATAAATCCACAATTCATTGGATCTCGGCAAACACACCGCAAAAAGTATTACATCGAATAGATCTCCAAGAACATCGAGGAGAACATGGTATTGAGAATCAAAGAGAGAGAAGAAGCCATCTAGTTACTAGCTATGGACCCGTAGGTCTATGGTAAAGTACTCACGCTTCATTGGAAGGGCAATGGTGTTGATGTAGAAGCCCTCCATGATCGAATCCCCCCTCCGGTAGGACGCCGGAAAAGGCCCCTAGATGGGATCTCACGGGTACAGAAGGTTGCGGCCGTGGAAAAGTGTTTTCGTGGCTCTCCTAGTAGGTTTGGAATATTTGAGAATATATAGGCGGAAGAGAAAGGTGGGTGGAGTCACGAGGGGCCCACAAGGGTGGGGGGCGCGCCATCCGTCCTTGTGGACGCCTCGTGGCTTTCCTGACGTGTACTGCAAGTCCTCTGGATGTCTTCTGGTCCAAGAAAAATCATCGCGAAAGTTTAATTCCGTTTGGACTCCGTTTGATATTCCTTTTCTACAAAACTATAAAACAAGGAAAAAACAAGAACTGGCACTGGGTTCTAGTGAAGGAAATATGCCCTAGAGGCAATAATAAAGTTCTTATTTTATATTTTCTTATATCATGATAAATGTTTATTATTCATGCTAGAATTGTATTAACCGGAAACTTGATACATGTGTGGATACATAGACAAAACATTGTGTCCCTAGTAAGCCTCTACTAGACTAGCTCATTAATCATAGATGGTTAAGTTTCCTAACCATAGACATGTCTCGTCATTTGATGAACGGGATCACATGATTCAGAGAATGATGTGATGGACAAGACCCATCCGTTAGCTTAGCATAATGATCGTTAAGTTTTAATGCTATTGCTTTCTTCATGTCATATACATATTCCTTTGACTATGAGATTATGCAACTCCCGGATACTGGAGGAATACCTTGTGTGCTATGAAACGTCACAACGTAACTGGGTGATTACAAATATGCTCTACCGGAATCTCCGAAGGTGTTTGTTGGGTTGTCATAGATCGAGATTAGGATTTGTCACTCCGAGTATCGGAGAGGTATCTCTGGGCCATCTCGGTAATGCACATCATAATAAGCCTTGCAAGCAATGTGACTAATGAGTTAGTTGCGGGATGATGTATTACGGAACTAGTAAAGAGACTTGCCGGTAACGACATTGAACTAGGTATGGAGATACCGACGATCGAATCTCTGGCAAGTAACATACCGATGACAAAGGGAATAACGTATGTTGTCATTGCAGTACGACCGATAAAGATCTTCATAGAATATGTAGGAACCATCCAGGTTCCACTATTGCTTATTGACCGGAGAGGTGTCTCGGTCATGTCTACATAGTTCTCGAACCTGTAGGGTCCGCACGCTTAACGTTCGATGACGATTTTGTATTATATGAGTTATGTGATTTGGTGACTGAATGTTGTTCGGAGTCCGGGATGAGATCACAGACATGACGAGGAGTCTCGAAATGGTCGATAGTTAAAGATTCATATATAGGACGATAGTATTCGGACACCGGAAGTGTTCCGAGGGTACCGGGTACGTATCGGGTCACCGGATGGGGTTCCGGGCATCCCCCGGCAACTACATGGGCCTAATGGGCCAAGAAGGGGACAGACCAGCCCCTAGGGGGGCTGGTGCGCCCCATGTAGGCCAAAATGGGGGGGGGAGGAAAGAGGAGAAGAGGGAAAGGAAGGGATTCAGCCTCCCCCTTCCTTCTCTCCTCCCTTCTCCTTCCTTCCCCCTCCGGATGAATATGGAAGGGGGGAGGCCGAATTGGGAGGCGCCCAAGTAGGATTCCTCCTACTTGGGGTGCCCACTTGGCTGCCTCTCCTCCCCTCCAACCTATATATATGAGGGGGAGGCACTAGAACACACAACATTGATTCCCAGCCGTGTGCGGTGCCCCCTCCACAGTTTACGCCTCCGGTCATATTCACGTAGTGCTTAGGCGAAGCTCTGCGCGGATCACTTCACCATCCCCTTCACCATGCCATCGTGCTGACGTAACTCTCCCTCGACACTTTGCTGGATCAAGAGTTTGAGGGACGTCATCGAGCTGAATGTGTGCAGAACTCGGAGGTGTCGTACGTTCGGTGCTTGATCGGTCGAAATGAGAAGAAGTTTGACTACATCAACCGCGTTGTCAAACGCTTCCGCTTTCAGTCTATGAGGGTACATGGACACACTCTCCCCCTATCATTGCTATGCATCTCCTAGATAGATCTTGCGTGAGCGTAGGAAATTTTTGAAGTTGCATGCTACGTTTCACAATAGTGGCATCCGAGCCAGGTCTATGCATAGATGATATGCACGAGTAGAACACAAAGAGTTGTGGGCGGTGATCATCATACTGCTTACCACCAATGTGTTATTTTGATTCGGCGGTATTTTTGGATGAAGCAGCCCAAACCAACCTTACATGACCACGTTCATGAGTGTCGGAGTAATGGGCCACGGGTAGCCTAACCCGAGTCCCTGAGCGTTTCAAGACATTGGGCCAGCTGCGCCCCTCAAGCATCAAGGATGAAGCGCCGCCTTCTGGGGGCCGGCTGACTCAAGCGGCCGGCTGCCAGAAGGCGGCCATGCACCAGAAGACGACCCCAAGACGGGCCGACTCCTAGCAAGCGGCCTCCAGAGAGGCCGGCTCCTAGCAGGCAGCCGACAACGCCTTCAAAGCCTGCGCCCCCATTAAGAAGACAACACAGGATGTGGCTATAGTGCAGCCCATCACCCCCGTATCCAGGGCAAGGCGCGGCCACGGTGCCCCGTACAGGCGGAGATCTCCGCACGGCGTGGCACTGTTGCCACTCCACCCTCGACATCAACCCTGACAGGTGGAACCCTGTTCCCACGACGGCCTGTCGGTACGGCCTGCAGGCGGCGGGCCCTACCAGGCAGCGAGAGCCCGGAGGGCGGCGGAGCCTGGCCAGTCGGACTCGAGGGAGGCCGGCCTATTGCAAACGGCCTACTCTTCCCTCGGAGTCCGCGCGCCATTAACCAGATGAGACATGGTGTGGCTACAGTGATCTCCCACCAGACGGCGGGACTGTAGCCATGCCTCCCCCGACCAAGCATGTGTCATTACCATTGCGGCTACATTAACAAGCAGCCGGCCGGACCCGTAAGCGGCGGAGGCGGCCTGTCGGCTCCGTACTGGACCAGTCGGCAGGGCCCTCCAGGCGGCGGGCCCCAGCAGCCGGTGGAGAAGCTGGCGACCAGAGACACTGACAGCCGGGTCCTACACTCGGCCAGATTACCATTGTACCCCTGGGGGGTAGGCCTATATAAACCCCCCTGGGCACCCATGCAAAGGTTCCCAACCTGTTAGACCTAGACTCACTCATAGAGAGAGGAGAGAGCAAGCCCTGCCTTCTTCTACCTCTAGCATACAGCTCGAGGAGCACCATTGTACTCACTAGTGCCTTAGTGATCATGCGGAGACCCCGCAGAGCAGGACTAGGGGTGTTATCTCCGAGGAGAGCCCCGAACCTGGGGTAAAGTGCACCGGCGTTCGTGTCTATGCCTCATCCCGCTTCCAGGCACCGGCGACGTTCTACTCGCTCCCACCATGATAAGCCATCCATTGGCATATGTCGCACCCAACCCCCGACATTTGGCGCCCACCGTGGGGCGAGGTGCACCGTCTCCCGAAGACCTGTTCTGGATGGGAACCTTGTTCCTTCCTGGCGAGCGCAACCAGCACGGCATGCGAGACGGCGTCTGCGCCGACATGCCGCACGACGCGGAGGTCGTCTGCGTGGTGAGCTGCCTCGCTGATCTTGTTGGCGAGATTCGCCTCTTTGACGAGCCCGTATCGAACGTGGGCACAGAAGGCCCCGAGAGTCACCTCGTTAGCCTCCTCGATCAACTCCACGTCGCTAGCGAGCCTGCTGTGGACTTGGAGTTGGTTGGTTCCACCGCCCGATGCTTGTCGACTCCGACACGGCGTCGCTTGACGCGTTCCCCACCAACGTGGTGGTCTACGACGAACTGCTTCCTCGCGCGGATAGCGGCGGCAGCACCGTCATGGAGGTGCTCGTCATCAGCCACAGCGAGCACTCTGGTGGAGGTGGCCAGGATCCGCTGCAAGCGGCATTGCGAGACCTGGCCGCACCCATACCCGAAGACGTTGATGGCGAAGCACTGGAGGAGCACCGCAAGGTGCTTTTCGACAGCGCACAGAAGCTGGGCACGATGAGACGCCTCTCTGAGGCCTACCAGCGCGAAGTTGATCGTGCCATCGGCGGTACGCCGGCTGGTGGTGAGCCCAGCCGCGTGGGCATCGTCCGGCAACGCGGGGCCGCCATCGCCGGCATGCTGGGGGCCGACCGCCCGACTTACGCCACGCCCCAGGAGAACATATGAGCCACCCAGGCGGCGACAGAAGAGCTGGAACACCTGGACGGCCACGAGCGTCGCTGCATGATGGGCCACGTGCAGCAGCTCCTTGACGCAGCCACCATGCAGCAAGAAGCCGGCCGCCGAGTGGCGGAGCCCGGCCTGCAGGCTGAGAATCAGCCGCCTCGCCGAGAGCACGATGCGACCTCCCGGCCGCCGATAAGCCGCCACCGAGAGCGACGAGACAAGGAGCCGGCTGCCAGCCGCAGTCGGACGCACAGCACCATCGAGCGCGACCAGGATGGTCGTCCACGAGCGGTGGAGCGACCGGGCGACTACCAGCCTCCCCAGCGCAGAGAGAGGCGTGTGTCTCCGCCGCTTGTTGATCATCCGAGTCTTGGAGGCCGGCTTGGCCCCCGAGAAGGAATCGGAGAGAATGACGCACGCCATCGGATCGATCGCCTCAACCGATCCCTGGCGCTAGAAGAAGAGGACGCATTGGGCCCGCCTTGCTTTGGCCCCCGCATCCGTGATGAGCCTTTCCCCAAAGAGGTGACGCTCCCAAGAGATACGCCCAAGTACGCTGGCTCCGTGAAGCCGGAGGACTGGCTGGTCGACTACTCTACAGCTATCAGCATAGCAAACGGCAACAAGCGTGTTGCTGTGAAGTACGTTCCGCTCATGCTCCAGGGCACTGCCCGGACATGGCTGAACAGTCTGAAGCACCGCAGCATCAACAACTGGGTTGATTTCACCGAGGCCTTCGTCCGCAACTTCACCAGCGCATACAAGCGGCCTCCCAAGCCTCGCCAGCTCTCCTTGTGCGTCCAAGGCCTCAACGAGTCAACTCGCGACTACCTCACGCGCTGGGCTGAGCTACGCAACTCCTGCGAGGGCATGCACGAGGTGCAGGCCATCGAGTATTTCATTGCCGGGTGCCGAGAAGGCACCCTCCTCAAGCATCGGCTTCTCTGCGACGAGCCGGCGACCCTCGACGAACTGCTGACCATAGCAGACAAGTACGCTACGGTCGACTCCTCCATGAAGGCAGAGATCCAAGTTGACGCATCTGGCAAGGTGGCTCCCCAAGCTCCTCGGACCCCGGCTGGTGACACCAGTTGGCGCCAGCACCAAAGCGACAACAAGCGCAAGGCCACGCAGCCGGCTTGCACAAGCCGGTAGGTGGCGACAGTTGAAGATCAGCAGCCGGAAGGGCAGCCTCCTCCCAAGCATCAGAAGGGCGGCAAGCCCAACTGGCTGCCCGTCTTCTCATACGAGCAAACTCTCGATGCACCCTGCAAGTTCCACAACGGCGCGAAGCCGTCCAACCACACCACTCGGACATGCCACTGGCTCACCAGGATCGCCAAGGGAGACGGACTACAGCCTCCTCCGCATGTCGGCCCGCCGCCTCCTCCTCCCCAGCAGCCGGCGGTTCAGCCAGTCGGCGCAATACAAGATGAATATCCTGAAGAGCATGGAGCTTATGTCGTATTCACCAGCGTGGCCGACGATAAGCACAGCAGACGGCAGCGGCAACAAGAAGTACATGCAGTAGCATCAGAGACCCCCGAGTTCATGCACTCGTCTGAGAAGCCTATCGGTTGTAGCAGGGCAGACCACCCGGAGGTGATGCCCTCCCCTAGTTCTTATGCCCTGGTCTTGGATGCCACCTTTGCAACAGAGAGGCGGGCTGCTCGCTTCTCCCGAGTTCTGATAGATGGTGGCAGCAGCATCAACATCCTATACCGAGACACTATGGAGAAGTTGGGAATCAAGCAGAGGTAGCTTCAGCCCAGTCGGACTGTATTCCATGGCATAGTTCCTGGCCTTTCCTGCTCACCAATCGGCAAGACTCGGATAGATGTCCTCTTCGGAGAAAAAGATCACTTCTGCCGAGAGCCAGTATGGTTTGAGGTGGTGGACCTTGAGAGCCCCTATCATGCGCTACTTGGCCGGCCTGCTCTGGCGAAGTTCATGGCGGTCCCCCACTATGCTTACCTCAAGATGAAGATGCCGAGCTCCAAGGGAATCCTGACCATAGCAGGGGACTACGGGAAGTCGTCCGCCTGTGCGGCAGACAGCAGCCGGCTAGCCTAGTCCCTCGTGATCGCAACGGAGAAGCGGCTCCTTGACCGGGTTGTGGCAATGGTAGGCAAGCAGCCGAAAATGTTGCCAAACCCCAAGGAGTCGGAAGCCGAGGGCTCGTTCAAACCGGAGAGGCACGCTGTCATAGGCGCAAACCTTGAAAGCAAATAGGAAAGCGAGCTCATCGATTTCCTCCGTGAGAATCGGGACATCTTTGCATGGTCTCTTAAGGACATGCCGGGTGTTCCGACGGATTTCGCCGAGCACAAGCTACATGTCCGACCTGATACCAAGCCCGTCAGGCAGCCCTTGTGCCGCCTGTTAGAAGAGAAGAGAAGAGTTTTGGAGAAGTGATAACCTGGCTTCTAGCAGCCGGCTTCATTATGGAAGTGTTCTTCCCCGAGTGGTTAGCCAACCCAGTCGTTGTACTGAAGAAGAATAAGCAGTGGAGCATGTGTATTGATTAAACCAGCCTCAACAAGGCTTGCCCCAAATATCCATTTGCTTTGGCAAGAATCGACCAAGTGATAGACTCCACAGCCGGATGCAAGCTGTTGAGTTTTTTGGATGCATACTCGGGGTATCATCAGATCAAGCTGAACCCGGCCGACAGGCTGAAAACTGCCTTCATCACACCATTCGGAGCCTTCTGCTACCTGACCATGACGTTCGGCTTGAGGAATGCCGGCGCCACGTTTCAGCGTTGCATGCAGAAGTGTCTCCTCAAGCAACTCGGCAAGAACGCCCACGTCTATGTGGATGACATTGTGGTGAAGACGGAGAAGCGAGTCACTCTGCTTGAGCACCTCAAGGAAACCTTTGAAAACTTGCGTCATTTTCAAATCAAGCTCAATCCGGAGAAATGTGTCTTGGGAGCACCAGCCGGCTAGCTTCTTGGCTTGCTAGTCTCGGAGCACGGCATTGAGTGCAACCTGTGAAGATCAAAGCCATTGAGAGGATGGAGGTACCCACCCGACTACTAGATGTGCAAAAATTCACCGGCTGCTTGGCATCCATCAGCCGTTTCATCAGTCGGCTGGGCGAGAAGGCTCTTCCCCTGTATCAACTCATGAAGAAGACCACTTTTTTCGAGTGGAACGACAAGGCGGATGAAGCTTTTCTCCAACTCAAGAAGATGTTGACCACTCCGCCTGTCCTGGCGGCTCCGGCTGCTAACGAGCCCATGCTTCTCTACATCGCCGCCACCAGCCGGGTGGTCAGCACAGTCATAGTTGTGGAGCGCAAGGAAGACGGCAAAGCACTACCAGTTCAGAGGCCAGTGTATTACCTGAGTGAAGTATTGTCTGCCTCCAAGCAAAACTACCCACACTATCAGAAGATGTGCTATGGCGTGCATTTCGCCGCCAAGAAACTGAAGCCATACTTTCAAGAGCACGTAATCACTGTTGTCTGCACTGCTCCACTTGCCGAGATCATTGGAAGCCGAGATGCTTCGGGCCGAGTGGCCAAATGGGCCATAGATTTGGCCCCCTACACCATCTACTACCAGCCTCGCGCCGCCATTAAGTCCCAAACACTGGCCGACTTCCTCATCGACTGGGCCGAGACCCAGTACCTGCCACCAGCGCCGGACTCCACCCATTGGCGGATGCACTTTGATGGTTCCAAGATGCGCACCGGTCTGGGAGCCGGCATCGTCCTCACCTCTCCCAAAGGCGACAAGATCAGATATGTGTTGCAAGTCCATTTTGCTGCTTCCAACAATGTAGCTGAATACGAGGCACTCATACACGGGCTCCGGCTTGCCAAGGAACTCGGCATTCACCGGATCCTGTGCTATGGTGACTCCGACTTGGTGGTCCAGCAGTTGTCAGGCGACTAGGACGCCAAGGATGCAAACATGGCAAGTTGCCGCTTCCTCGTCCAGCAACTCAGTGGATACTTTGAAGGGTGTGAGTTCCTCCATGTGCCAAGAAATGACAATGAACAAGAAGATGCCTTGGCACGAATCGGCTCCACCCAGCAAGCAATACAAGACGGCGTCACACTACAGCGCCTCCTCAAGCCGTCTGTCAAGCCGTCACCAGAATCAGATTCCATCTTCGTGCCGGCTCCTCTAGAAGTAGTTGGATCCGACTTGAGGGTCCTAGCAGTCGGCACGGAGATTCCAGCAGGCGGCTCGGGGGTTGCGGCAGTCGCACCCGGCCTGGGGACTTCAGAACCCGGCCTGGGGACTGCAGCAGTCGGCCGGGGAACTTCATCGACGCAACAAGCGGCAGCCGACTCCAACCCGCCACCTCCCGGCCCAACTGCCCTCGTGCAAGTTGCAGTTTTGGCAGTCGAAGAAATAGTAGCACCTTCATGGGCGCAGCCCATCCTCAACTTTCTGGTGAACAAAGAGCTGCCGACTGATGAGATCTCGGCCAGCCAAGTGCAACGTCGGGCAGCAGCATACACCATTGTCAACAGAGAACTGGTGAGGCGCAGTGTCACTGGTGTATACCAGTGATATGTCTCCAACGTATCTATAATTTTTGATGGCTGCATGCTATATTATCGTCTGTTTTGGACATTATTGGGCTTTATTATTCACTTTTATATTATTTGTGGGACTAACCTATTAGCCGGAGGCCAACCCAGAATTGCAGTTTTTTTGCCTATTTCAGAGTTTTGCAGAAAAAGAATATCAGACGGAGTCCAAGCGGAATGAAACCTTCGGGAACGTGATTTTCGGAACGAACATGATCCAGAGGACTTGGACCCTACGTCAAGAAATCAAGCAGGAAGCCACGAGGTAGGGGGGCGCGCCTACCCCCACCCCCACCGGGCGCACCCTCCACCCTCGTGGGCCCCACGTTGCTCCACCGAAGTACTCCTTCCTCCTATATATACCTACGTACCCCCAAACGATCAGATAAGGAGCCAAAAACCTAATTCCACCTCCGCAACCTTCTGTACCCACGAGATCCCATCTTGGGGCCTGTTCCGGAGCTCCGCCGGAGGGGGCATCGGTCACGGAGGGCTTCTACATCAACACCATAGCCTCTCCGATGATGTGTGAGTAGTTTACCTCAGACCTTTGGGTCCATAGTTATTAGCTAGATGGCTTCTTCTCTCTTTTTGGATCTCAATACAATGTTCTCCCCCTCTCTCGTGGAGATCTATTCTATGTAATCTTCTTTTGCGGTGTGTTTGTTGAGACCGATGAATTGTGGGTTTATGATCAAGTTTATCTATGAACAATATTTGAATCTTCTGAATTCTTTTATGTATGATTGGTTATCTTTGCAAGTTTCTTCGAATTATCAGTTTGGTTTGGCCTACTAGATTGATCTTTCTTGCAATGGGAGAAGTGCTTAGCTTTGGGTTCAATCTTGCAGTGTCCTTTCCCAGTGACAGTAGGGGCAGCAAGGCACGTATTGTATTGTTGTCATCGAGGATAACAAGATGGGGTTTTTATCATATTGCATGAATTTATCCCTCTTCATCATGTCATCTTGCTTAAAGCGTTACTCTGTTCCTATGAACTTAATACTCTAGATGCATGCTGGATAGCGGTCGATGTGTGGAGTAATAGAAGTAGATGCAGGCAGGAGTCGGTCTACTTGTCTTGGACGTGATGCCTATATACATGATCATACCTAGATATTCTCATAACTATGCTCAATTCTGTCAATTGCTCAACAGTAATTTGTTCACCCACCGTAAAATACTTATGCTCTTGAGAGAAGCCACTAGTGAAACCTATGGCCCCCGGGTCTATCTTCATCATATTAATCTTTCAACACTTAGTTATTTTCATTGCTTTTTTATTTTACTTTGCATCTTTATCATAAAAATACCAAAAATATTATCCTATCATATCTATCAGATCTCACTCTCGTAAGTGACCGTGTAGGGATTGACAACCCCTTGTCGCGTTGGTTGCGAGGATTTATTTGTTTTGTGTAGGTGCGAGGGACTCGCGCGTAGCCTCCTACTGGATTGATACCTTGGTTCTCAAAAACTGAGGGAAATACTTACGCTACTTTGCTGCATCACCCTTTCCTCTTCAAGGGAAAACCAACGCATTGCTCAAGAGGTTGCAAGAAGGATTTCTGGCGCCGTTGCCGGGGAGGTCTACGCAAAAGTCAACATACCAAGTACCCATCACAAACCCTTATCTCCCGCATTACATTATTTGCCATTTTCCTCTCGTTTTCCTCTCCCCCACTTCACCCTTGCCATTTTATTTGCCCTCTCTTTTTTGTTCGCCTATTTTTCGCTTGGTTTTTGTTTGCTCGTGTGTTGGATTGCTTGTTTGTCACGATGGCTCAAGATAATACCAAATTATGTGACTTTACCAATACCAACAATAATGATTTCCTTAGCACTCCGATTGCTCCTCTTACCGATACTGCATCTTGTGAAATCAAGGCTGCTTTGTAGAATCTTGTCATGAAAGATCAATTCTCCGGCCTTCCTAGTGAAGATGCCGCTACTCATCTAAATAGCTTCGTTGATTTGTGTGATCTGCAAAAGAAGAAAGATGTTGACAATGATATTGTTAAGTTGAAGCTATTTCCTTTTTCGCTTAGAGATCATGCTAAAGCTTGGTTTTCATCTTTGCCTAAAAATAGTATTGATTCTTGAAATAAGTGCAAAGATGCTTTTATCTCTAAGTATTTTCCTCCTGCTAAGATTATCTCTCTTAGAAACGATATTATGAATTTTAAGCAACTTGATCTTGAACATGTTGCACAAGCTTGGGAGTGGATGAAATTAATGATACGTAATTGCCCTACACATGGTTTGAATTTGTGGATGATTATACAAATTTTTTATGCCGGATTGATTTTGCTTCTAGAAATCTTTTAGATTCGGCCGCGGGAGGCACTTTTATGGAAATCACTTTAGGAGAAGCTACTAAACTCCTAGATAATATTATGGTTAATTATTCTCAATGGCACATTGAAAGATCTACTAATAAAAAAGTGCATGCGAAAGAAGAAATTAATGTTTCGAGTGGAAAGATGGATGAACTTATGAAATTATTTGCTACTAAGAGTGTTTCTTCTGATCCTAATGATATGCCTTTGTCTACTTTGATTGAGAATAATAATGAATACATGGATGTGAATTTTGTTGGTAGGAATAATTTTGGTAACAACGCGTATAGAGGAAACTTTAATCCTAGGCCTTATCCTAGCAATTCCTCTAATAATTATGTTAATTCCTACAACAATTATTATGGAAATTTTAATAAGATGCCCTCTGAATTTGAGACTAGTGTTAAAGAGTTTATGAATTCGCAAAAGAATTTCAATGCTTTGCTTGAAGAGAAATTGCTTAGAGTTGATGAATTGGCTAGGAACGTTGATAGAATTTCTCTTGATTTTGATTCTTTAAAACTTAGATCTATGCCTCCTAAGCATGATATCAATGAGTCTCTCAAAGCCATGAGAATTTCCATTGATGAGTGCAAAGAAAGAAACGCTAGGATGCGTGCTAAGAAAGATTGCTTTATAAAAGCGTGTTCTTCTAATTTTTATGAAAACAAAGATGAAGATCTAAAAGTTATTGATGTGTCCCCTATTAAATCTTTGTTTTGCAATATGAATCTTTATAATGATCAGACTGAATATGATCCACCTTTACCTAGAAGGCGTTCCAAAAATTCGGAGTTTTTAGATCTTGATGCTAAAATTGATAAAAGTGGGATTGAAGAAATCAAAACATTAGATGTTAATGAACCCACTATTTTGGATTTCATGGAATTTAATTATGATAATTGCTCTTTGATAGATTGTATTTCCTTGTTGCAATCCGTGCTAAATTCTCCTCATGCTTATAGTCAAAATAAAGCTTTTACCGAACATATTGTTGATGCTTTGATGCAATCTTATGAAGAAAAACTTGAGTTGGAAGTTTATATCCCTAGAAAACTTTATGATGAGTGGGAACCTACTATTAAAATTAAAATTAAAGATCATGAATGCTATGCTTTGTGTGATTTGGGTGCTAGTGTTTCCACGATTCCAAAAACTTTGTGCGATTTGTTAGGTTTCCGTGATTTTGATGATTGCTCTTTAAACTTGCACCTTGCGGATTCCACTATTAAGAAACCTATGGGAAGAATTAATGATGTTCTTATTGTTGCAAATAGGAACTATGTGCTCGTAGATTTTATCGTTCTTGACATAGATTGCAATCCTTCATGTCCTATTATTCTTGGTAGACCTTTCCTTAGAACGATTCGTGCAATTATTGATATGAAGGAAGGGAATATTAGATTCCAATTTCCATTAAAGAAAGGCATGGAACACTTCCCTAGGAAGAAAATAAAACTACCATATGAATCTATTATGAGAGCCACTTATGGATTGCCCACCAAAGATGGCAATACCTAGATCTATCCTTGCTTTTATGCCTAGCTAGGGGCGTTAAACGGTAGCGCTTGTTGGGAGGCACCCCAATTTTATTTTTTAGTTTTTTGCTTTTTGCTTCTGTTTAGGAATAAATATTTGATCTAGCCTCTGGTTAGATGTGTTTTTATGTTTTAATTACTGTTTGTGCCAAGTTAAACCTATAGGATCTTCTTGGATGATAGTTATTTGATCTTGCAGAAAATTCCAGAAACTTTCTGTTCACGAAAATAATTGTTAAAAATCACCAGAACGTGATAAAATATTTATTCCAATTGCTGCTGATCAATAAAAAAAGTTTCTAGGTCTTCCTATTTTAGCTGAATTTTTGGAGTTCCAGAAGTTTTAGTTAGTTACAGATAACTACAGACTGTTCTGTTTTTGACATATTCTGTTTTTCGTGTGGTGTTTGCTTATTTTGATGAATCTATGGCTAGTAAAAGAGTTTATAAACCATAGAGAAGTTGGAATACAGTAGGTTTAACACCAATATAAATAAAGAATGAGTTCATTACAGTACCTTGACGTGGTCTTTTTTTTCTTTCGCTAACGGAGCTCACGAGATTTTCTGTTAAGTTTTGTGTTGTAAAGTTTTCAAGTTTTGGGTAAAAGATTTGATGGATTATGGAACAAGGAGTGGCAAGAGCCTAAGCTTGGGGATGCCCATGGCACCCCCAAGATAATCTAAGGACACCAAAAAGCCAAAGCTTGGGGATGCCCCGGAAGGCATCCCCTCTTTCGTCTACTTCCATCGGTAACTTTACTTGGAGCTATATTTTTATTGACCACATGATATGTGTTTTGCTTGGAGCGTCTTGTATGATTTGAGTCTTTGTCTGATAGTTTACCACAATCATCCTTTCTGTACACACCTTTTGAGAGAGACACACATGATTCGGAAATTATTAGAATGCTCTATGTGCTTCACTTATATCGTTTGAGCTATATAGTTTTGCTCTAGTGCTTCACTTATATCTTTTAGAGCACGGTTGTGGATTTTTTTTATAGAAACTATTGGTCTCTCATGCTTCACCTATATTACTTTGAGATCCTTAAAATAGCATGGCAATTTTCTTTAATTAATATCATGAGAAATTTGATGCTTGATAATTGTTTTGAGATATAAAGGTGGTAATATCATAGTTGTGCTAGTTGAGTAATTGTGGAATTGAAAAATACATGTGTTGGAGTTTGTGATTCCCGTAGCATGCACGTATGTTGAACCGTTATGTAACGAAGTCGGAGCATAAAGTATTTGTTGATTGTCTTCCTTTGTGTGGCGGTCGGGATCGTGCGATGGTTAACTCCTACCAGCCCTTCCCCTAGGAGCATGCGTAGTAGTACTTTGCTTCGAGAGCTAATAAATTTTTGCAATAAGTATATGAGTTCTTTATGACTAATGTGAGTCCATGGATTATACGCACACTTACCTTTCCGCAATTTTCTAGCCTCTTCGGTACCGCGCATTGCCCTTTCTCACCTTGAGAGTTGGTGCAAACTTCGCCGGTGCATCCAAACCCCGTGATATGATACGCTCTATCACACATAAACCTCCTTATATCTTCCTCAAAACAGCCACCATACCTACCTATCATGGCATTTCCATAGCCATTCCGAGATATATTGCCATGCAACTTTCCACCGTTCCGTTTATCATGACATAGTCCATCATTGTCATATTGCTTTGCATGATCATGTAGTTGACATTGTATTTGTGGCAAAGCCACCGTTCATAATTCTTTCATACATGTCGCTCTTGATTCATTATATATCCCGGTACACCGCCGGAGGCATTCATATAGAGTCATATTTTGTTCTAAGTATTGAGTTGTAATTCATGAGTTGTAAGTAAATAAAAGTGTGATGATCATCATTATTAGAGCATTGTCCCAAGTGTGGAAAGGATGATGGAGACTATGATTCCCCCACAAGTCGGGATGAGACTCCGGACTAAATAAAAAAAAGAGGCCATAAAAAAAGAGAAAAGGCCCAGATAAAGAAAAAGAAAAAAAGGAGAGAAAAAGAGAGAAGGGACATTGTTACTATCCTTTTACCACACTTGTGCTTCAAAGTAGCACCGCGATCTTCATAATAGAGAGTCTCTCATTTTGTCACTTTCATATACTAGTGGGAAATTTCATTATAGAACTTGGCTTGTATATTCCAATGATGGGCTTCCTCAAATGCCCAAGGTCTTCGTGAGCAAGCAAGTTGGATGCACACCCACTTAGTTTCTTTTTGAGCTTTCATACACTTATAGCTCTAGTGCATCCGTTGCATGGCAATCCCTACTCCTCGCATTAACATCAATTGATGGGCATCTCCATAGCCCGTTGATTAGCCTCGTTGATGTGAGACTTTCTCCTTTTTTGTCTTCCGACATAACCCCCACCATTATACCTTATTCCACCATAGTGCTATATCCATGGCTTGCGCTCATGTATTGCGTAAGAGTTGAAAAGGCTGAAGCGCGTTAAAAGTATGAACCAATTGCTTGGCTAAAACCGGGGTCGTACATGATATGAATATTTTGTGTGGGGAAGATGGAGCATAGTTAGACTGTATGATTTCGTAGGGATAACTTGCTTTGGCTATGTTATTTTGATAAGACATAATTGCTTAGTTAGTATGCTTGAAATACTATTGTTTTTATGTCAACATTAAACTTTTATCTTGAATCATATCAAATCTGAACATTCATTCCATAATAATAAGAATTATATTGAAATTATGACAAGTAGCATTCCACATCAAAATTTTTGTTTTTATCATTTACCTACTCAAGGACGAGCAGGAATTAAGCTTGGGGATGCTTGATACGTCTCCAACGTATCTATAATTTTTGATTGCTCCATACTATATTATCTTCTGTTTTGGACATTATTGGGCTTTATTATTCACTTTTATATTATTTTTGGGACTAACCTATTAGTCGGAGGCCTAGCCCGAAATTGCTGTTTTTTGCCTATTTCAGAGTTCCGCAGAAAAAGAATATCAAACGGAGTCCAAACGGAATGAAACATTCAGGAACGTGATTTTCGGAACGAACATGATCCAGAGGACTTGGACCCTACGTCAAGAAATCAAGCAGGAAGCCATGAGGTCGGGGGCGCGCCTACCCCCCTGGGTGCGCCCTCCACCCTCATGGGCCCTACGTTGCTCCACCGACGTACTCCTTCCTCCTATATATACCTACGTACCCCCAAACGATCAGATAAGGAGCCAAAAACCTAATTCCACCGCCGCAACCTTCTGTACCCACGAGATCCCATCTTGGGGCCTGTTCCGGAGCTCCGCCGGAGGGGGCATCGATCACGGAGGGCTACTACATCAACACCATAGCCTCTCCGATGATGTGTGAGTAGTTTACCTCAGACCTTTGGGTCCATAGTTATTAGCTAGATGGCTTCTTCTCTCTTTTTGGATCTCAATACAATGTTCTCCCCCTCTCTCGTGGAGATCTATTAGATGTAATCTTCTTTTGCGGTGTGTTTGTTGAGACCGATGAATTGTGGGTTTATGATCAAGTTTATGTATGAACAATATTTGAATCTTCTGAATTCTTTTATGTATGATTGGTTATCTTTGCAAGTCTCTTAGAATTATCAGTTTGGTTTGGCCTACTAGATTGATCTTTCTTGCAATGGGAGAGGTGCTTAGCTTTGGGTTCAATCTTGCGGTGTCCTTTCCCAGTGACAGTAGGGGCAGCAAGGCACGTATTGTATTGTTGTCATCGAGGATAACAAGATGGGGTATTTATCATATTGCATGAATTTATCCCTCTTCATCATGTCATCTTGCTTAAAGCGTTACTCTGTTCTTATGAACTTAATACTCTAGATGCATGCTGGATAGCGGTCGATGTGTGGAGTAATAGTAGTAGATGCAGGCAGGAGTCGGTCTACTTGTCTTGGACGTGATGCCTATATACATGATCATACCTAGATATTCTCATAACTATGCTCAATTCTGTCAATTGCTCAACAGTAATTTGTTCACCCACCGTAAAATACTTATGCTCTTGAGAGAAGCCACTAGTGAAACCTATGGCCTCCGGGTCTATCTTCATCATATTAATCTTTCAACACTTAGTTATTTTCATTGCTTTTTTATTTTAATTTGCATCTTTATCACAAAAATACCAAAAATATTATCCTATCATATCTATCAGATCTCACTCTCGTAAGTGACCGTGTAGGGATTGACAACCCCTTATCACGTTGGTTGCGAGGATTTATTTGTTTTGTGTAGGTGCGAGGGACTCGCGCGTAGCCTCCTACTGGATTGATACCTTGGTTCTCAAAAACTGAGGGAAATACTTACGCTACTTTGCTGCATCACCCTTTCCTCTTCAAGGGAAAACCAACGCAGTGCTCAAGACGTAGCAACCAGCGCTGCGTGGAGCCGGAGAAAGGCCAAGCAATCCTCAAAGATATCCACCAAGGCGAGTGTGGTCACCACGCGGCTTCAAGAGCAGTTGTTGCCAAAGCTTTCCGCCATGGGTTTTTCTGGCCGACTGCTCTAGAAGACGCCAAAGACTTGGTCCAGATATGCAAAGGCTGACAGAAGTTCCGCTCCGAGCCACATCAGCCAGCTTCTGCACTCAAGACCATCCCCATTGCCTGGCCCTTTGCCGTCTGGGGGCTGGATATGGTGGGACGATTCAAGACAGCACGCGGCGGCATGACTCATTTGCTTGTCGCCGTGGACAAATTCACCAAGTGGATAGAAGCAAAGCCTATCAAGAAACTGAATGGCCCGACTGTTGTGACTTTCATTGCAGATATCACCACTCGGTATGGCATACCACACAGCATCATCACCGACAACGGCATAAACTTTGCCAAAGGCGCCTTGGCTCGTTTCTGCGCGACGCAGGGCATCCGACTGGACTTAGCATCCGTTGCCCATCCGCACTCAAACGGCCAGGTGGAGTGAGCAAACGGCCTCATCATGTCCGGCATCATCATGCCCATCCGTCGAGCCTCTGGAGCATTCGGCCGGCTATTGGCTCGACGAGCCACCGGCCATCCTCTGGAGCCTGCGCACAACTCCAAACAAGTCAACCGGCTTCACGCCTTTCTTCCTCGTCTACGATGCCGAAGCCGTCATCCCGACGGACATAGAATTCGACTCCCCCCGAGTCACCATGTACACCGAGGAGGAGGCAAAAGAAGCACGAGAGGACAGCGTCGATCTACTGGAAGAGGGCCGGCTGTTGGCACTCAGTCGGTCCACCATCTACCAGCAGAGTCTACGCCGATACTACAATCAGAAGGTCAAGCCAAGATTCTTCCAAGAGGGAGACCTTGTGCTCCGGCTGATCCAGCGAACAGCCGGCCAGCACAAGCTCTCGACACCTTGGGAAGGCCCCTTCATCATCATCAAGGTTTTGGGCAATGACTCCTACTACCTGATCGATGCTCAGAAGCCTAGAGCACGCAAGAGAGACGATTTCGACAAGGAGATGGAGCGGCCATGGAATGCAAACCTCCTTCGAAGATTTTACAGTTGATGCAGTATGTACCACGCTACCTTTTGTATTAAGTACGAAGACTCCTGGTCCCCTGAGAAGAGCTTGGGGGCTACCCTCTTTTATCTATATGATAAGTATTATGCCTATGAGTATGTTATTTCATTACTCCGCCTAGCACCGGGTTCGAACAGTCGGCCCGCGGGCTCGCCGCCTTGCACTATGAGATGCTTCCTGCAGCCGGACAAGTAGTGTGTTGGCACCTCAACATTCTCCTGCCAAAGCCGCAGCTCGCAAAGCAACTATCCAGTGGGCAAGAGCTAAGGGCAGAAAGGGTGTCCGCATGAAAAATGGCTAAGGACCCAAAGCATGCACATAGTTCAAGCCGGCTTCTCGCCTCATCGACCGGCTGCTGAGCAGCCGGCCGGCCGGCTTCTACTTAAATTGCTAAACACTCTAGTCGGCTAAGTACTTGCCCTCCCGAAAGTAGCTAAGTACTTGACCCAGCCGCAGTTCGCAGAGCGGCTGTTTGGCTGGCAAGACGGCAGCCAAGGGAGGGCGGCAAAGGAAAAAAGCCAAGGAGCAGAAAGCAAGAAAAGGCAGAACTCGGCAAAAATATTTACATACCAAAGGCCCTTGGCCAGCATTCAGCAGAAGTTTGAAATACACCCCGTGGGTGGAATTGTGCAAATTTCACAAAGTTTGTCAAAACTAATAAAGCAGGAAAATAAGATAAGTCGGCAGCCTAGGAAGCAGCTGAGGGGTCCGACTGGTTGGCGGAGTCGGTGGTGCCGGTTGCTGGAGAGGATGGCTGGTCAGTCTCCGCTTGGTCGCCTCCAGCAGCAGTTGGTGCACTTGAGCATGGCTCGTTGTTCGAGGCATGGTCAAGCTGAGGCTGGCCGTCCGCTCCGACCTCTGGCGCTTCCTCTCCACCTTCCTCGTCCTCCTCGCCTTCTCCCTCGTCGCTGGAGTCGATCATCTCAGCCAAGTCCTCGTCGTCCTCCGAGTTCAGCCCAAACCACTCTGGTGGCGCCTCGGCACCGTTCTCGGCCAGCTCAGGAACGAAGATGCTGGTGTTGGTGTACTCGGCAATCGCCGCGGCCCGCCTGACAAGGTCATGCTCCACCGCCACCAGCTCCTCTTGGGCCTCCTGTCGAAACGTGGTCAACTGGGCTAGATTTAGCCCAGGGTACCACGCCTTGACAAACTCCAAGGCCCGGCGCTCCAGCTCGGGCCGACGAACCCTTCCAAGCCTCAAGGCGGCCGGCCATCACCTCCAGCTAGTCGGCAGTCCGACTAGGAGTGCGCGGAGCCGGCATGTCTGGCCAAAGGGCGGAGATCGCTTGGGCCCCGACACGCTGAAGACGATGCAACATCCGATGAGCTAGCCGAAGGCGGGCCTGGATGCTGAGAAGCTGTTCGCTAAGGGTCCGGGGGTGTCGGCAGCGATCTCTGCACCTCCCGCCCTCTGTTCTTCACAATAGGACTCAATAGCCTGGTTGGCTGCGCCAGAATGGCCAAGGAAGAAGTCTGCTCAGGCAGAAAGCAAGTAGGGCAGAAGTCAGAAGCTAGAAGCCGACCTGATCAGCAGCCGGCGGCTCGAGGAAAGGAAAAAGAAGAAGCTTACCATCAACCATGTCTTCAATGCTACCGAAGCCGGCAATCAGCAGCGCCTCCTTGTTGGTCCAGGCGGAGCGTTCAGTCTCAAACTCGGCGAGGAGATTGGACTCTTTCTCCTCCGCCTCCTTCTGGGCCGTCTGGAGAAGCTTCGCCTGCTCCGCCAGCTGCTTGACCAGTCGGTCGCGTTCCTGGGCCAGCTCATTGCACTCCGCCTCGTTGGCACGCAACGCAGTGTTGGCTTCACCCAGCTGCTGCTGAAGGGTAGCGTTGGCCTCTGCAAGAATAGAGAAAGAAAAAGACATTAACGATCAACAAAGGAGAAGTACAGTTGCCGGGGAGATCCGGCCCGACTGCTCAGCAGTCGGCCCGAATCTCGGGGACTACGGCCCGCGGATGCGCTAGCGCGCCCCCGCGGAGAAAGAAAACAAAGACTTACTCCGGCTTTCCGACAAGTCGGCAGTCCGTCGGTCCAGCTCCTGGATGTTGGAGTTGAAGGTGGTCGCGCGGAGGTTATGATAGTCCTATAATGAAGATGCCAGATAAAGTTAGCACTTGGAGCTTGTCAATTAAAAGTTCCGAGCCGTCTTCTCAGCAGTCGGCCCGAAACTCGGGGACTAGACCCAGTGGGTGCGCTGGCGCGTCCCCACAGAGAAGTACAAGAATCAAAGATGAAGAAATAAAAGGCATACCCAAATGGCTGCTCGCGAGTCCAAGAATGCCCGGTTGCACAGCTTAAGAGCGTCGGCCTCTGCACGGAGTTTGGCCTGGACGTCCAGGATCGTCTGGTTCAAGGCTCCCATCCTGCCTCCACGCACCCAGTCAGTGGGGGCGGCACTGGTCGCTTCGGCATCTAGGATTGACGAACTCGCGACGCCGGTTTCCAGCGGTCGTGGCGCCGAAGTCGCCTTCGCAAGACGACGGCGCGTTGGTGTGCGGGCCTCAGGAGTCGGGCCCGTCACCACCTCGTTTCCGGCTGGTGGCACCAGTGGGGCAGCCGGTTGCTTGTCTCGTGCTCCTCCAGACGGCGGTGGCGGAGGCACGGCCGCATACAGCATGACGACATCGCCTCCTGCCCTCTCCATGATCAGGTGCTCGTCGCCGGCTTCCCCAGTCGGCGCCGTGAACTCTGGTGGCGGCGGCGCGGAGTTCAAGGGAAAAACGAATAGCGGCTCCTGGCGGCGCGCGGCTTCTTCAAGCCGCTTCTTCGCTGCGGCATCGGCCTCAGCCTCCGCCAGCTTCTTCAACGCGGGAGCCTCCGCCTTGTCCGCCTCCGCCTTCTCCCTGCGGGCGGCTTCTTGCTCCTCGCGCGCCTCCCGCGCGTTTCGCTCCTGCGCCTCCCGGAGGTCGGCAGCCGGATCGATTCGCCGGGTGGTGGTGGAAGTCTCCGCCGACCCAACGACGGAGGCGGCGGCCGACTTCTCAAGAGAGAGCGGGGCCCTAAGTCAAGAAGAATAAAGCAAGGAAGCTCAGATGGAGCCAACAAGAAAGGAAAGCTCAAGAAAAATATACTTACGCCGACATCATGGGAGGCGCCTTCGGAAGCTTCTGAAACTTGGCCGCCTTCGCGGCGGCCTCCTTCCACCTGGTCACAGCAGTAGGATTCTTGGTCTTCTTCGGCGCGCTGCCAAACAAGAGGATGCCTTGTTTACGCTTTCACGTGCCGCCTCGAGCAACCGGCTCGGTAGAAGGGCCCACATCCGCCTTGCCGGCGCCTCGCGTAGGGCGCGGCTCGTCCTCTTCATCATCATCATCGGGCCAAGTCTCGATGCCGCCTCCTTCTTCGGAGCCGCCTGCTACGTCGCCGCCGCCTATGGCGTCGTCCTCCAGGGCGGCCGCCCCCAAGTCGGGGTCGTCTACGTCGCTCACCTCCCGGTCCGGCTGGTAGTTACCAGCCGGCCCCACGATGGCGGTGGTCGCCGGAGACATATGGATCTGCGTTCAAAGGACCGACTGTTCAAGACCAAGATCAAGACCAAGACAAGTACTAAAAAGAAAGAGTTGAAGAACTTACAGCGGGCGGCGGGTTGGCGTGGGAGTATGGCCGCTTGCCGAACCTCCAAGACCCCTCCGACAGCTTGAGGTCGGAGATCTCATTCACCATCCGGGCCACCTCGGCAGTCGGCATGTCCCTCGTGCACATCCGGCTCAGGTCGCGGTGCCCGCTCATCCGACAGATCAGATGAGGCCGGCCTTGGAGCGGGAGAACCCAGCGCTTGACAAAGGCGACCAGCAGGTCGGACGCCTTGAGGCCCTCCGCCTCTGTCAGCACCCGGAGCCGGTTGATGGCGGCGGTGGCATTGGCAGATATGGGCTTCGGCTTGTAGCCCCAGTTGGCCCGAGGCTCAGCCGGAGGGCCAACTTCGTAGGAAGGCAAGTTGATGAAGTCGATTGCCGGGTCGACGTTCTCCAGGTAGAAATATGATTTTTGCCATAGTTTCACCGACTGTGACAGCTTGATGGCGGGGAAGGCGTTCTTCACCGACGGCCGGCGCACCGCGACGAAGGCACCACACGGGGCTGCCTTCTCCTTAGCGGAGGTGCCCAGTGTTGGGAATCGTAGCATAATTTAAAATTTTCCTACGCTCACCAAGATGCATCTATGGAGTATACTAGCAACGAGGGGAAAGGAGTGCATCTACATACCCTTGTAGATCGCGTGCGGAAGCGTTCCAATGAACATGGATGACGGAGTCGTACTCGCTGTGATTCAAATCACCGATGACCGAGTGCCGAACGGACGGCACCTCCGCGTTCAACACATGTACGGTGCAGCAACGTCTCCTCCTTCTTGATCCAGCAAGGGGGAAGGAGTGGTTGATGGAGATCCAGCAGCACGACGGCGTGATGGTGGATGTAGCGGGATGTCTGCAGGGCTTCGCCGAGCTTCTACGAGAGAGAAAGGTGTAGCAGGGGAGGAGGGAGGCGCCCAAGGCTGAGATATTGCTGCCCTCCCTCCCCCCCCTTTATATAGGCCCCCTGGGAGGGGGGGCGCCGGCCACAACCCATCTAGAGGGGGGGCGGCGGCCAAGGGGGGTGCCTTGCCCCCCAAGGCAAGTGGGGCGCCCCCCACCCTAGGGTTTCCAACCCTAGGCGCAGGGGGAGGCCCATGGGGGGGCGCCCAGCCCACAAGGGGCTGGTTCCCTTCCCACTTCAGCCCACGGGGCCCTCCGGGATAGGTGGACCCCCGGGACCCTTCCGGTGGTCCCGGTACAATACCGGTAACCCCCGAAACTTTCCCGGTGGCCGAAACTTGACTTCCTATATATAATTCTTTACCTCCGGACCATTCCGGAACTCCTCGTAACGTCCGGGATCTCATCTGGGACTCCGAACAACTTTTGGGTTTCCGCATACACATATCTCTACAACCCTAGCGTCACCGAACCTTAAGTGTGTAGACCCTACGGGTTCGGGAGACATGCAGACATGACCGAGACGCCTCTCCGGTCAATAACCAACAGCGGGATCTGGATACCCATGTTGGCTCCCACATGTTCCACGATGATCTCATCGGATGAACCACGATGTCGAGGATTCAATCAATCCCGTATGCAATTCCCTTTGTCAATCGGTATGTTACTTGCCCGAGATTCGATCGTCGGTATCCCAATACCTTGTTCAATCTCATTACCGGCAAGTCTCTTTACTCGTACCGCAATGCATGATCCCGTGACTAACGCCTTAGTCACATTGAGCTCATTATGATGATGCATTACCGAGTGGGCCCAGAGATACCTCTCCGTCACACGGAGTGACAAATCCCAGTCTCGATCTGTGCCAACCCAACAGACACTTTCGGAGATACCCGTAGTGCACCTTTATAGTCACCCAGTTATGTTATGACATTTGGCACACCCAAAGCACTCCTACGGTATTTGGGAGTTGCACGATCTCATGGTCTAAGGAAAAGATACTTGACATTGGAAAAGCTCTAGCAAACGAAACTACACGATCTTTTATGCCATGCTTAGGATTGGGTCTTGTCCATCACATCATTCTCCTAATGATGTGATCCCGTTATCAATGACATCCAATGTCCATAGTCAGGAAACCATGACTATCTGTTGATCAACGAGCTAGTCAACTAGAGGCTTACTAGGGACACGTTGTGGTCTATTTATTCACACATGTATTACGATTTTCGGACAATACAATTATAGCATGAACAATAGACAATTACCATGAACAAAGAAATATAATAATAACCATTTATTATTGCCTCTTGGGCATATTTCCAATAGTCTCCCACTTGCACTAGAGTCAATAATCTAGTTACATTGTGATGAATCGAACACCCATTGAGTCCTGGTGTTGATCATGTTTTGCTCTAGGGAGAGGTTTAGTCAACGGATCTGCTACATTCAGGTCCGTATGTACTTTACAAATATCTATGTCTCCATTTTGAACACTTTCACGAATGGAGTTGAAGCGACGCTTGATATGCCTGGTCTTCCTGTGAAATCTAGGCTCCTTCGCAAGGGCAATAGCTCCAGTGTTGTCACAGAAGAGAGTCATCGGGCCCGACGCATTGGGAATCACCCCTAGGTCGGTAATGAACTCCTTCATCCAGACTGCTTCCTGTGCTGCCTCCGAAGCTGCCATGTACTCCGCTTCACATCTAGATCCCGCCACGACGCTTTGCTTGCAACTGCACCAGCTTACTGCTCCTCCATTCAAAATATACACGTATCCGGTTTGTGACTTCGAGTCATCCAGATCTGTGTCGAAGCTAGCGTCGACGTAACCCTTTACGACGAGCTCTTCGTCACCTCCATAAACGAGAAACATATCCTTAGTCCTTTTCAGGTACTTCAAGATATTCTTGACCGCTGTCCAGTGTTCCATGCCGGGATTACTTTGGTACCTTCCTACCAAACTTACGGCAAGGTTTACATCAGGTCTGGTACACAGCATGGCATACATAATAGACCCTATGGCCGAGGCATAGGGGATGACACTCATCTTTTCTCTATCTTCTGCCGTGGTCGGGCATTGAGCCGTGCTCAATTGCACACCTTGCAATACAGGCAAGAACCCCCTTCTTGGACTGATCCATATTGAACTTCTTCAATATCTTGTCAAGGTATGTACTCTATGAAAGACCAATGAGGCGTCTTGATCTATCTCTATAGATCTTGATGCCTAATATATAAGCAGCTTCTCCAAGGTCCTTCATTGAAAAACACTTATTCAAATAGGCCTTTATACTTTCCAAGAATTCTATATCATTTCCCATCAATAGTATGTCACCCACATATAATATGAGAAATGCTACAGAGCTCCCACTCACTTTCTTGTAAACACAGGCTTCTCCATAAGTCTGTGCAAACCCAAACGCTTTGATCATCTCATCAAAGCGAATGTTCCAACTCCGAGATGCTTGCACTAGCCCATAGATTGAGTGCTGGAGCTTGCATACTTTGTTAGCATTCTTAGGATCGACAAAACCTTCCGGCTGCATCATATACAACTCTTCCTTAAGGAAGCCGTTAAGGAATGCCGTTTTGACGTCCATCTGCCATATCTCATAATCATAGTATGCAGCAATTGCTAACATGATTCGGACAGACTTCAGCTTCGCTACGGGTGAGAAAGTCTCATCGTAGTCAACCCCTTGAACTTGTCGATAACCCTTAGCGACTAGTCGAGCTTTGTAGATGGTCACATTACCATCCACGTCCGTCTTCTTCTTAAAGATCCATTTGTTTTCTATGGCTCGCCGATCATCGGGCAAGTCAGTCAAAGTCCATACTTCGTTTTCATACATGGATCCTATCTCGGATTTCATGGCTTCTAGCCATTTGTCGGAATCCGGGCCCGCCATCGCTTCTTCATAGTTCGAAGGTTCACCGTTGTCTAACAACATGATTTCCAGGACAGGGTTGCCGTACCATTCTGGTGCGGAACGTGTCCTTGTGGACCTACGAAGTTCAGTAGTAACTTGATCCGAAGCTTCATGATCATCATCATTAACTTCCTCCCCAGTCGGTGTAGGCACCACAGGAACATCTTCCCGCGCTGCGCTACTTTCCGGTTCGGAAGGGGTGACTATCACCTCATCAAGTTCCACTTTCCTCCCACTCAATTCTTTCGAGAGAAACTCCTTCTCTAGAAAGGACCCATTCTTGGCAACGAAGATCTTGCCTTCGGATCTGAGGTAGAAGGTATACCCAATAGTTTCCTTAGGGTATCCTATGAAGATGCATTTTTCTGACTTGGGTTCGAGCTTTTCAGGTTGAAGTTTCTTGACATAAGCATCGCATCTCCAAACTTTTAGAAACGACAACTTAGGTTTGTTCCCAAACCATAATTCATACGGTGTCGTCTCAACGGATTTCGACGGAGCCCTATTTAAAGTGAATGCGGCAGTCTCTAAAGCATAGCCCCAAAATGAGAGCGGTAAATCGGTAAGAGACATCATAGATCGCACCATATCCAATAGAGTGCGATTACGACGTTCGGACACACCATTTCTCTGAGGTGTTCCAGGCGGCGTGAGTTGTGAAACTATTCCACATTTCCTTAAGTGTGCACCAAACTCGTGACTTAAATATTCTCCACCACGATCTGATCGTAAGAATTTTATTTTTCTGTCACGTTGATTCTCAACCTCACTCTGAAATTCCTTGAACTTTTCAAAGGTTTCAGACTTGTGTTTCATTAGGTAGATATACCCATATCTACTTAAGTCATCAGTGAGAGTGAGAACATAACGATATCCTCCGCGAGCCTCAACACTCATTGGACCGCACACATCGGTATGTATGATTTCCAATAAGTTGGTTGCTCGCTCCATTGTTCCGGAGAACGGAGTCTTGGTCATCTTACCCATGAGGCATGGTTCGCACGTGTCAATTGATTCGTAATCAAGAGACTCCAAAAGTCCATCTGCATGGAGCTTCTTCATGCGCTTGACACCAATGTGACCAAGGCGGCAGTGCCACAAGTATGTGGGACTATCGTTATCAACTTTACATCTTTTGGTATTCACATTATGAATATGTGTAACATCACGTTCGAGATTCATCAAGAATAAACCATTAACCAGCGGGGCATGACCATAAAACATATCTCTCAAATAAATAGAACAACCATTATTCTCGAATTTAAATGAGTAGCCATCTCGAATTAAACAAGATCCAGATACAATGTTCATGCTCAAAGCTGGCACTAAATAACAATTATTGAGGTTTAAAACTAATCCCGTAGGTAGATGCAGAGGTAGCGTGCCGACGGTGATCACATCGACCTTGGAACCATTCCCGACGCGCATCGTCACCTCGTCCTTTGCCAGTCTCCGTTTATTCCGTAGTTCCTGTTTTGAGTTACAAATATGAGCAACCGCACCGGTATCAAATACCCAGGAGCTACTACGAGTACTGGTAAGGTACACATCAATTACATGTATATCACATATACCTTTGGTGTTGCCGGCCTTCTTGTCCGCTAAGTATTTGGGGCAGTTCCGCTTCCAGTGACCACTTCCCTTGCAATAAAAGCACTCAGTCTCGGGCTTGGGTCCATTCCTTGGCTTCTTCCCGGCAACTGGCTTACCGGGCGCGGCAACTCCCTTGCCGTCCTTCTTGAAGTTCTTCTTACCCTTGCCCTTCTTGAACTTAGTGGTTTTATTCACCATCAACACTTGATGTTCTTTGATGATCTCCACCTCCGCTGATTTCAGCATTGAATATATCTCAGGAATGGTCTTTTCCATCCCCTGCATATTGAAGTTCATCACAAAGCTCTTGTAGCTTGGTGGAAGTGACTGAAGGATTCTGTCAATGACCGCGTCATCCGGGAGATTAACTCCCAGCTGAGTCAAGCAGTTGTGCAACCCAGAAATTCTGAGTATGTGCTCACTTAGAGAACTATTTTCCTCCATTTTACAACTGAAGAACTTGTCGGAGACTTCATATCTCTCGACCCGGGCATGAGCTTGGAAAACCAATTTCAGCTCCTCGAACATCTCATATGCTCCATGTTTCTCAAAACGCTTTTGGAGACCCGGTTCTAGGCTGTAGCGACCAGACCTCAAATGGCCTGTGCTGCTGTGCTCCAGTGTCATCCCTGGATCAGTAATGCTGACACGCACAGTACAAATGGAGGATTTATAACAGAGTAGCAATCACACACTTATTACATCGAATATCTCCAAGGAGATTAAGTATGAAAACATGGCTTAAGGCCATCTAATAACGATAACAGCGGAAGACTTGGAAGATAAGTGAGTCCATCAACTCCAGCGGCATCACTGAGTATAAGACCACGACCTAAGGCACCATACTCGTCGTCTGAAAAGTCTGCAACATGAAACGTTGCAGCCCGAAAACGGGTCAGCACATAGAATATGCTGGCAAAGTAGCACAAGGAGAACAATGAACAATGAAAATGCTATACTATATGCATTTATGGCTGGTGGAAAGCTCTATGGTTACAGTTTTGCGGAAAGCCAATTTTATCCTACTTCAAAGGAATAAATTTTATTTAACTATCATGGTGGTTGTGAAACATTGAGAAGGTACCTCCAACTCAATCCCAATTAGGTGTCATCATTAACCCAACAAAATTAATTAAAAGTAACATAGTGATGAGATTCAAATGATAATCCAGGTACTAGATACTCAAGTTGTCCATAACCGGGGACACGGCTAATCATGATCAGTTTGTACACTCTGCAGAGGTTTGTGCACTTTTCCCCTACATCTGCTAGTCCACCTCTTCAAGAGATCCTGTAACCTACTCAGCTATGCTAGAGCCCATAATAGCTTGTGGCTGCACACGGAAGTTTCTAGCATGAATAATCTTATGATCCCTTTGAGCCTGGGTGGCGGACCTTATACATACAGACAACACTGGATTCTCCAGGTGCCTCAATCCACCCAGATGTGAGTTTTAGTTGCCACCTTAAGTTGAACCATTATTAACAATCTCACATCTGTCATGAATATCACTCAAACCCAATCCACGTCTACGAGCATAGCATGGCAATAATAAAAGCAACGTAGAAGTAACTCCCAAGGGTTTGAATAGAAAACAGGTAATAGGTACTACCTCAACTACTTCCCAGATACCCACAATTTAATTAGATCCTAATCATGCAATGTTTGAGGAATAGATCTAATGCAATAAAAACTGGGTATGAATGGGGTATGATCAAAAGTGTTACTTGCCTTGCTGATGATCCGCAAAACCTAGCGAGTCGAAGTAACAAGCGGCACACTCCTGGTACTCTATCGCAAACAAACAAGCATACAATCAGTACTCAACTAATGCACAGGTAAAACTCGAATGAAAGATCCAACCAGAAAGTTCAACTTAAGAACTCCGGTTTGCAAAAAGAATCAACTCGAAAGAAACAACGAAAGTCAAACGGCGAAAGAAAGAAACTTTGTTTGCTAATCTGGATCTAGGTCAAATTTTACTGTAGCAAAAACTTGTTTGAGTAGGTTAAACGGAAAAAGAATTTCGAGACGAAACTCTAGGCGCTTGAATCGCCTGATTCCGATAAACGAGCGAGAAGTTAAACAGATTCGAAAATTCGATCAGAAATCGAATCTGAGAAAATAACGAGAAAATCCGATGAAAAAGAAAAACGGGCGAACGGTTAAATAACGGACGTTCGTTAACAGAGAAAAACCGACGAACGCGTTCGTTAAAACGAACGGTTCGGTGAACGCTCGCAAATTAAGAAAACCGAAAAAAAACGATCTAGGGTTTTTTTTTAAAACGAAGGGGTTTTTTTTACAGAAAACCGGTCAACGACGGGAAAACGGCTGGCGGCAGTACCTCGACGGCGGGCTCCGGCGAGGGGCTTTGGTGGGGCGGGGCTCGGCGGCGGGTGCGGGGCTCGGGGAGGCGGCTCCGGGGCTCCCGGCGGCGGCGGCGGGCGAGTTGCATGCGGGCGGCGGCGGCGATGTCGGCGGCGGCGGCTCGAGGTGAGGAGAGAGACGAGGGGGGGTATTTAAGGAGGGGGGCGGCGGCTTGGGAAAGGGGTCGGCCGGCGGTGTCATGCGGCGGCCGGACTCGGGCGGCGAGCTCCCGTGCGGGAAGAGGAGAGGCCGCGGGCGGGCCGTCGGCTGGGCCTGTGGCCCAGTCTGCGCGGGCGTTTTTTTTTTTAATAAGTTCCGCGTAAAATATTGCGTAGCAAAATACATAAAAATAAGAAATAAATTTTCCCCGTCTAGTTAGAAAATCTAGAATAGGGTGAACATTTTTAAAATCAAAAATAAATATTTTGAAAACATGCAATATTTTTAATGCAATAAAAATTGCAAATAAAATCCAAATAAATTCCAAATAATGTTTTTAACATTTTTCCTCCAGTATTTCAATTGTTTTGGAGAATTCATATTTTCTCCTCTCATTTATTTAAAAAGAAATATTTTTCCGGAGAGAAAAATAATTAAAACCAAAATCCTCGTTGGAAATATTAATTTGAAAAATTCGGGAAAATCCCCAACTCTCTCCGAGGGTCCTGGAGTTGCTTAGGATTTATCGAGGATTTGTCAAAATGCAACAAAACATGATATGCAAATGATGATCTATGTATAACATTCCAAATTGAAAATTTGGGATGTTACATAGGCTGTAAAGCATGCCGCACTGAACGAGGGAGTAATCATCAGCACGCTGCTGCCAAGCGTTCATAACGTCTTGGTTCTCTGGGATTGGTGCATCACCTAGCGGTGCTTCTAAGACATAATCTTTCTTGGCTACTATGAGGATGATCCTCAGGTTCCGGACCCAGTCCGTATAGTTGCTGCCATCATCTTTCAGCTTGGTTTTCTCTAGGAACGCATTGAAATTGAGGACAACGTTGGCCATTTGATCTACAAGACATAGTGTAAAGATTTAAGACTAAGTTCATGATAATTAAGTTCATCTAATCAAATTACTCAATGAACTCCCACTCAGATAGACATCCCTCTAGTCATCTAAGTGAAACATGATCCGAGTTAACTAGGCCGTGTCCGATCATCACGTGAGACGGACTAGTCAAGATCAGTGAACATCTCCATGTTGATCGTATCTTCTATACGACTCATGCTCGACCTTTCGGTCCTCCATGTTCCGAGGCCATGTCTGTAGATTCTAGGCTCGTCAAGTCAACCTAAGTGTATTGCGTGTGTTCCGAGGCCATGTCTGTACATGCTAGGCTCGTCAACACCCGTTGTATTCGAACGTTAGAATCTATCACACCCGATCATCACGTGGTGCTTCGAAACAACGAACCTTCGCAACGGTGCACAGTTAGGGTGAGCACTTTCTTGAAATTATCATAAGGGATCATCTTACTTACTACCGTCGTTCTAAGCAAATAAGATGCAAAAACATGATAAACATCACATGCAATCAAATAGTGACATGATATGGCCAATATCATCATGCTCCTTTGATCTCCATCTTCGAGGCACCATGATCATCTTCGTCACCGGATGACACCATGATCTCCATCATTGTGTCTTCATGAAGTCGTCACGCCAACGATTACTTCTACTTCTATGGCTAACATGTTTAGCAACAAATTAAAGTAATTTACATGGCGTTTATTCAATGACACGTAGGTCATGCAAAATAATAAAGACAACTCCAATGGCTCCTGCCGGTTGTCATACTCATCGACATGCAAGTCGTGATTCCTATTACAAGAATATGATCAATCTCATACATCACATATATCATTCATCACATCTTCTGGCCATATCACATCACATAGCACTTGCTGCAAAAACAAGTTAGACGTCCTCTAATAGTTGTTGCAAGTTTTTACGTGGTTTGTAGGTTTCTAGCAAGAACGTTTCTTACCTACGTATGACCACAACGTGATTTGCCAATTTCTATTTACCCTTCATAAGGACCCTTTTCATCGAATCCGTTCCGACTAAAGTAGGAGAGACAGACACCCGCTAGCCACCTTATGCATCTAGTGCATGTCAGTCGGTGGAACCTGTCTCACGTAAGCGTACGTGTAAGGTCGGTCCGGGCCGCTTCATCCTAAAATGCCGCCGAATCAAGAAACGACTAGTAGCAGCAAGAAGAATTGGCAACATCAACGCCCACAACTTCTTTGTGTTCTACTCGTGCATAGTAACTACGCATAGGCCTGGCTCATGATGCCACTGTTGGGAATCGTAGCATAATTTAAAAAATTTCCTACGCTCACCAAGATGCATCTATGGAGTATACTAGCAACGAGGGGAAAGGAGTGCATCTACATACCCTTGTAGATCGCGTGCGGAAGCGTTCCAATGAACGTGGATGACGCAGTCGTACTCGCCGTGATTCAAATCACCGATGACCGAGTGCCGAACGGACGGCACCTCCGCGTTCAACACACGTACGGTGCAGCAGCATCTCCTCCTTCTTGATCCAGCAAGGGGGAAGGAGAGGTTGATGGAGATCCAGCAACACGACGGCGTGATGGTGGATGTAGCGGGATGTCTGCAGGGCTTCGCCGAGCTTCTACGAGAGAGAAAGGTGTAGCAGGGGAGGAGGGAGGCGCCCAAGGCTGAGATATTTCTGCCCTCCCTCCCCCCCTTTATATAGGCCCCCTGGGAGGGGGGGCGCCGGCCACAACCCATCTAGAGGGGGGCGCCGGCCAAGGGGGGTGCCTTGCCCCCCAAGGCAAGTGGGGCGCCCCCCCACCCTAGGGTTTCCAACCCTAGGCGCTGGGGGGAGGCCCATGGGGGGCGCCCAGCCCACTAGGGGCTGGTTCCCTTCCCACTTAGCCCACGGGGCCCTCCGGGATAGGTGGCCCCACCCGGTGGACCCCCGGGACCCTTCCGGTGGTCCCGGTACAATACCGGTAACCCCCGAAACTTTCCCGGTGGCCGAAACTTGACTTCCTATATATAATTCTTTACCTCCGGACCATTCTGGAACTCCTCGTGACGTCCGGGATCTCATCCGGGACTCCGAACAACTTTCGGGTTTCCGCATACACATATCTCTACAACCCTAGCGTCACCGAACCTTAAGTGTGTAGACCCTCCGGGTTCGGGAGACATGCAGACATGACCGAGACGCCTCTCCGGTCAATAACCAACAGCGGGATTTGGATACCCATGTTGGCTCCCACATGTTCCACGATGATCTCATCGGATGAACCACGATGCCGAGGATTCAATCAATCCCGTATGCAATTCCCTTTGTCAATCGGTATGTTACTTGCCCGAGATTCGATCGTCGGTATCCCAATACCTTGTTCAATCTCGTTACCGGCAAGTCTCTTTACTCGTACCGCAATGCATGATTCCGTGACTAACGCCTTAGTCACATTGAGCTCATTATGATGATGCATTACCGAGTGGGCCCAGAGGTACCTCTCCATCACACGGAGTGACAAATCCCAGTCTCGATCCGTGCCAACCCAACAGACACTTTCGGAGATACCCGTAGTGCACCTTTATAGTCACCCAGTTACGTTGTGACATTTGGCACACCCAAAGCACTCCTACGGTATCCAGGAGTTGCACGATCTCATGGTGTAAGGAAAAGATACTTGACATTGGAAAAGCTCTAGCAAACGAAACTACACGATCTTTTATGCTATGCTTAGGATTGGGTCTTGTCCATCACATCATTCTCCTAATGATGTGATCCCGTTATCAATGACATCCAATGTCCATAGTCAGGAGACCATGACTATCTGTTGATCAACGAGCTAGTCAACTAGAGGCTTACTAGGGACACGCTGTGGTCTATGTATTCACACATGTATTACGATTTCCGGACAATACAATTATAGCATGAACAATAGACAATTACCATGAACAAAGAAATATAATAATAACCATTTATTATTGCCTTTAGGGCATATTTCCAACACCGAGTTTGGTGTAGAAGAAGGCTCCCGACAACTTGATGGTGCGGAGGATGCCAAGGTAGCCCTCGCACGCCGTGACGAAGGCGGACAACAGCGTCACGGTGTTGGGCGTCAAGTCATGCGGCTGAAGACGGTAGAACTCCATGAAGGAGCGGAAGAATCCGCTCGCCGGTAGGCCGAAGCCGCGGAGGAAGTGCAAGCGGAAGATGACCCGCTCGCCTCCTTGCGGCACCGGCGAGATTTCCTTCTCCGGCGGCACGCGCACCTTGACGAAGCCCGGGCCGGGCAGCCGTCGTGTCGCGCGGAGGAAGGTGAGATGGTCGTCAATCACCACTGAGCCATCCCAGTCTCCTCCCTTCTCGTGCGCCATGGAGACCGAGCGAGAAGCTTGGGGCGAAGGAGCCTGGCGGCAGCAAGCTGCGGCGGCGCCTCGGCGGAGCGCGGAGGTGCGGCAGCGGGAAGGAAGGAAGAAGATGAAAATGGCGAAAGGAGCGGAGGGCGCGCGTGCTCCGCCGCTCCGCCGCTCCCCCTCTTCCCCCTACTTATAGCCCTCAGGCTACAAAGCCGAGGGGGCGGGGCGTGGGATCATGGGATTAACTGCGCCCACGACCCCGCATTTATTTCGCAAGTTACTACGCAGTAACTCCCCCCGGAATCGCAACCGTTTGCCTCGGCCGCAGCGGATCCGCCCGCGCGCCAAGGCCCGGTAGTGGCGGGCCCGGCCTGCTGTCATGTCCCATCGTGAGCATGGGTTGGCAGGCTGGCACGGCTGGCTGGTGCCGCATGCCGTACTTGCAGCGGGTGAGGGCCTAGAGGCTTAGCAAGCACGCCACCTGGTTCCCGCCTTGACATTTCGAAATCATCATTCAAAGCCGCCTGGTCGCATCCGACTCCCGACAGGCGGCACGCCAGGAGACGGATGGAGCATTAAGCAAGAACACTCGGAGGAGGAAACTGCTGAGGCCTCTCGACTTATCAGCCGCGACGCCTAACCAGCTTCGGGGACTACTGTCGGAGTAATGGGCCACGGGTAGCCTAACCCGAGTCCCTGAGCGTTTCAAGACATTGGGCCGGCTGCGCTCCTCAAGCATCAAGGATGAAGCGCTGCCTTCTGGGGGCCGGCTAGCTCAAGCGGCCGGCTGCCAGAAGGCGGCCACGCACCAGAAGACGGCCACAAGATGGGTCGACTCCTAGCAAGCGGCCTCCAGAGAGGCCGGCTCCTAGCAGGTGGCCCACAACGCCTTCAAAGCCTGTGCCCCAATTAAGAAGACAAGACAGGATGTGGCTACAGTGCAGCCCATCACCCCCGTATCCAGGGCAAGGCACGGCCACAGTGCCCCGTACAGGCGGAGATCTCCGCGCGGTGCGGCACTGTAGCCACTCCACCCTCGACGTCATCCCTGACAGGTGGAACCATGTTCCCACGACAGCCTGTCGGTACGGCCTGCAGGCGGCGGGCCCTACCAGGCAGTGAGAGCCCGGACGGCGGCGGAGCCTGGCCAGTCGGACTCGAGGGAGGCCGGCCTCTAGCAGACGGCCTACTCTTCCCTCGGAGTCCCCGCGCCATTAACCAGATGAGACACGGTGTGGCTACAGTGGTCTCCCAACAGACGGCGGGACTGTAGCCACGCCTCCCCCGACCAAGCATGTGTCATTACCGTTGCGGCTACAGCAACAAGCAGCCGGTCGGATCCGCAAGCGGCGGAGGCGGCCTGTCGGCTCCGTACTGGACCAGTCGGCAGGGCCCACCAGGCGGCGTGCCCCAGCAGCCGGCAGAGAAGCCGGCGACCAGAGACACTGACAGTCGGGTCCTACACTCGGCCAGATTACCATTGTACCCCTAGGGGGTAGGCCTATATAAAACCCCCAGGGCACCCATGCAAAGGGTTCCCAACCTGTTAGACCTAGACTCACTCATAAAGAGAGGAGAGAGCAAGCCCTGCCTTCTTCTACCTCTAGCATACAGCTCGAGGAGCACCACTGTACTCACTAGTGCCTTAGTGATCATGCGGAGACCCCGCAGAGCAGGACTAGGGGTGTTATCTCCTAGGAGAGCCCCGAACCTGGGTAAAGTTCGCCGGCGTACGTGTCAACGCCTCATCCCGCTTCCAGGCACCGGCGACGTCTTACTATCCCCCACCATGATAAGCCATCCATTGGCATATGTCGCACCAAAACCCCGACATCGTGTCGTCGTCGGAGGGGGAGCACGGCCAAGGCGGCCGTGCGGCCGCGACGGACCTTGAATGGGAGGTCGTGGTCGTTTGGGACGACACCCCGCCGTAGACCAACGTGGTCGAGCGGGCGGGGACCGACGGAGGGGGCGGTGACGCCATCTTGGGGGAGGCGTCGCGGATGGCGCCGGAGGGGGTGGCTTGGACGTCGACGAGCCAGGCACCGCCGGTGGGGGAGCCTCAAGCTACTCTGCCCGCTGAGCCGGCGTTGGTGCCGGAGAGGGCGCCGGCCTCAGGGGAGGCGGCCGGCGGGGAGCACGCCCTGGTGCTCAGGCCCGGAGGTCGCCGGGTTGCCGGGCCGCAGTCATCATGGAGCGGGACCAGCGAGGTCCCCTTCGGGCCTCTGACCCAGCAGGAGGCGGCGCTGGCCGCCGTGACCTAGCGCCTACGAGGGCGGACGGACCGGATCCAGGCCTTTGCCCAGGCCGAGGTCGAGGCGACGCAGGAGCTGGAGCGCGCCGTGTTTGTAAGTTTTCTATTGCATTTTGCTCTTTCTCTTTTCGTTGCTTCTTCTTTGTGGGGGCACGCCAGCACACCCACTGGGTGTAGCCCCCGAGATTCGGGCCAACTATGTAGCAGTTGGGTCGAATCCTATCTTGCTGGCTTGTATTGATTGTTACTTTCTGCAGCAACTAGACTCCTACCTGGTCGGCGTCTTCAACCGGCTCCTCGCACTACAAAAAAAATACACTTCCGTGATGATACATGTTTGTCACAGTAGGTCGCGTTTTTTGTCATGCATGTACATCCATGACAAATTTATGAGAGAATCAAGATAGTCATACCTGTGCTGTCGTAGAAGTGTTCCATGACATTACCAAAATTATCATCACGGAAGTGTCCACTTCCATGACGATAAATCGCGCGTCACAGAAGTGCTTTCGTCAAGGGTGACCGACACGTGTCATCCACCGTAACGGAACGCCGTTAAGCTATCGGGTCGGGTTTTGGATCCGATAACCCGTTAACAGCCCCGACCAATGGGGATTTTCCATGTGTAAAATCATCATTGGCTGGAGGAGACACGTGTCAGGTCCGTGTTAGCACAGGTGTCACTCATCCAATGGGCGAGACGCGCCTATGATATGTTGACACGTGGACCGGCCCATCAAGTTTAAATGGGCCGGCCCAACTGAAGGCCCACAAGATTTTGCGGACCATAATGGGCCGGCCCAGCTAAAGGCCCACGAGATTTTGCGGACCATAATGGGCTGGCCCAGCTAAAGGCCCACAAGATTTTGCGGGCCATAGGGCCGGCCCAGGTAAAGGCCCACAAGATTTTTGTGTGCCATAATGGGTCGGCCCAGGTAAAGGCCCACAAGATTCTTGCGGATCATAATGGGCCGGCCCAGCTAAAGGCCCACGAGATTTCGCCGACATTAATGGGCCGGCCCAGCTGTAGGCCCACAAGATTTTGAGGACCCTAGTAGGCCGGCCCATTAACTGGCTGCCATGTTTTGGGCCAAATGCCGGCCTATATTTGATCCGGTCCATTAATGGCCTGCCACGCTCCGGGCCTAGTAGTGGCCCATATGAGATCCGGCCCGTTAAAAGCCTACCATGTTCTGGGCCAAATTACGGCCCAGATCAGGTCTGGCCCTTTAAGAGGCTTTGGGCTCAATTATGGCCCATATCAGATTCGGCCCGTCAACTGGACACTATGCTTTTGGGCCCACTTGCTAAAGGCCCACTTAGTAATTCGGCCTGATATTAGTTTTGGCATGTTAAGGGCTCGTTTAACATTTCGGCCCTATATTAATTTCGGCCTGTTAAAAGCCCATCATATAGTTGGGCCTAACTACGGCCCGGTTTGCATCCGGCCTGCTCGCAGCCGATATCTGATTGGGCCAAACAAGGATCGAGACAATTTTGGCCTGTTAAAAGCCCGTGATTTGATTCGCACAATCATGGGCCGGGGTTCATTTCGGGCTGCTGCCGGCCCGTGAGCTGTTCGACACGTTTCAGGCCCAACCTACATCGTGATTGCATGACGGCCCGATTATGTGTCGTAATTTTACGGTTTGGCCGGTTTACTGCGAAGACAAGATATATATATAGTAAAATAACTACAGCATCGTGAATAAGAAAAAACCTAGACTATACAATAAAGAAATTACGGCATATTACATCCACTGGGCATCAAAGTTCGCCACTATGATAATAAAGCACAACCAGACAACTGATTACATACACTGGGCATCAAACATCGCCACCAGTGCAAATAAACACGCCGACAAAATAATATACAAAACCGACAGCACTTCAATAGAGTTCAAGAAAGGTTAGCCCTGCTGGCGAGCTGCAGCGCAAGCAGCTGAGCAAGATGATGAGACTGCGCTTGTTCAACACTTATATCTTCCTCACTCTGAAAGATAAACAAGCAGACAGAAGACAGGTTTTGCACATAAAAGTATCAGTGCTGACAATTCATCACATTAGTAACTGACGAATAAAGTGACACCGTTTAAAATTGCATTAACACAATATGGTATTATTCAGGTCAAGACATGGCAGGAAATGACATTGTGAAGGAGTTGGCAGCTTCACGACACCACTGGATTACAGATCAAGAACTCATAAGTATCAATGGTTAGTGTGCTGTCAATTTATACCATTTCAGATTGGCAAATAAAGAGATGGTTTAAATAATAGTAGAATGATATGACATTGTTCATAGTTAAGACATTGCAGAATATGACATTGTGCTGTAGTGGGTAGGTTCACCACACCACTGGATTACGGATGAAGAACAGAAGCATACATGCAGTGCAAAAGAAGATCACTTGCTCTGTATAGTTTAATTTACATGGTGTGAAGAAGGAACTTGGTTGTACAACTGAAAACTTAAATTGAGAAAGGACAAACTTTTGTTTATGAACTACATAATAAACTTTAAACAAGCAATTTGATGCAAACACCAAAAATAAACAGCTGTTGCAGTCATGCCTAACCAAATATATACAACAAAGTTTGAAGGCTTGATATGGACAAACTTACATTATTGGTGAAGACAGGCTCTATAAAGGCCTTGTCCATGCTGATGGGGGGGCAATTCAAGAAGTTTACCACAGAATCTTCTTCAAAAGCATTGCCTTTTTTCTACATTTTGTTAAGAGTAAATATAGATGTGATAATATACGAAAAAATGGGGAATATTTAAGATAAGATGAAGAGTGATGCTACATAACCAAGTAGCTCTAAATGTAAGTGCAGCGATACAGGCAAAAGGTACAGCCAAGAGCAATGCACAGCTAAACTTCTTCAGTACCAACCTTATGGTAAGAGTAAATATAGATCTGATGTGTAGAAAATGGAGGGCAAAGGAAAATAAGCTGCAGAGTGATGGTACATGAACAACTACCTGTCATTATAAGTACACTGATAAAGGACAACATGTACTTACAAGAACAATGCAGAGCTAAAAAAACATTGGCATTGGATATATTCTACACTAATGTAACCATTCATACAGATCAGATAATTTGGAGCGAACAATTGATAAGCAAGCTATCATGCATACTGTTGTCACATAATGAACCAGGTATGTATGCAAGTACAGTGATACAGGACAACAGGTACTAATAAGAGCAAAGCAGCGGGCAGCATATTTGGGATATCCTGCCGTTCTTGTCAAACCGGAATTCTTCTTCGAGCAGATTTCCTGCAAAAAAGATCCGTAAGGCACATGCGGAAAAGTAGAAGTTCAAATTGTCATGTGATTTCATAGACAGTACCTCATCCTGGGAATGAGACCAGTGCATAACAAGGTTTTTCCATTCAGTGTCTTCTAAATTTAGCACAGGAGACTTCACCGGAAATTCGTTTATAGACTTGCCATCAAAGTGTGATTTCCTCAGGTAACACCGATACTGCTGCAATGCTTCCTTGAAAAGCACAAGCAAGCTTTGCTCGTCATGACTATCCAGATTGACCCTCGCCTAGATACAAAAATTTAATGTAAATCATTGATGTGTTCAATCAGCAGAAAACAGGAAAATAATAACCATGAATAATAGCACTTACACGTAAGTTGGACAGGAAGATGTGAAAATGGTGTTTGTCTTCACAGTAATCTTCCCATGATGGGAATATATGCACGTAGTCCCTAACAACATTGAAAGCATTGTCTTTTAAACTGGGAATAAATGGAATGGGGTTCCAAGCTGCAGGAATTGGCCGTCTCTGCAGTTGGGATAGGTCTACGGCCGGTGGACTTGCTGTACTTTTTGCTGGAGTGGGATTTTTCTGTGGTACAGCTGGTGCTATGGCAAATGAAATCGGTATACCTTTTGTTGGAGTGCAGGTCCTGTGTGGTGGGGCTAGTGGTGTGGCCAGTGAAGTATGGGTACAGTCTGCTGGAGTCGGTCCTACGTTTTGTGTCACTGGTTGTACAGCCAATATAAGTGGGGTGCTGTCTGATTTCTCCGGCACCACCACGTTTTTCAAGGACTTTGCTGGTGCTCCTTCAGGTTCGGCAATCACCCTCTTCATTTTTGATGTCTGATGCACAAGAACAGCATTTGAGTGGAAAAACATGGTATGATGACAGATGGAATATGTATTGATAATGGATGGGCATGGCATCTCGACATATATGATGAGTAAACTAAGCAGATGGTGGTGCAACAAAGTAGAAGAAATGCAAGACAACGTATGCAAGATACCCGCAATCAATAAAACATTGCCAAATTAGAACAGGCACCTTGATGGGTGAACAGGACAGGCCATCTGCCTTTGACTCCTCGAGGTTAGAATAGTCATTAGGATCATATTCTGAACAAGAATCAACAGGTGGGGAGCGTATGAGTTTCATTGCATCCAGAATGGCACTCAATGCCTTGGTGCCAATTTTGTAAGTCATTGCAGTGTTTAGCTTCAAGAGTGGACTGCTGCTAGTGCGACACAAAGCAGCTGCACAAATCATAGTGTAGATATAACGGGAAAATCTTAAGCATCAGAGTAACATCAGCAAAGTGGAACTTGCTGGAATATATGTGCTAGTATTGCCAGTATGGCTAGAAAGGCTTCGGATACCAGCTCTCTTTAAGTGAAGGGGCGGTACTGTTAATATCAGTGTAACTCTCAAAGGCGACACAGCTCCCCGCATTTCCTTGCTATTCTTATAGGAATCAAGTGGGCAGGCCACTACAAATCCTATTCCTATGTTTACAAGATCCTACGAATCAAAGAGGCTCAAAGTGTCCATCACAACCGACCGTATAGACCTCTACACTGCAAATGTCCCTGCTCATCTTCAGTACAAGGAACATACTGTACTACTATCATACTCCCTCCGTTCCAAAATATAAGTCTTGGTAGAGATTTCCACTATGGATCACATATAGATGTATCCAGATACATTTTAGAGTGTGGATTCACTCATTCTGCTCCATATGTAGTCCATGGTGGAATCTATACAAAGACTTGTATTTAGGAACGGAGAGAGTACATATTAAAGAAGAACGGAAGAGGAACATGGTAAAGAAGAGCAAGCAGATTTTGGATAATAAAATGTTGGTTGCGCAGTGCCCACACATGATGAACCAGAGCGCATTAAGAATGCAACTCCCAGCTGTCTCTCGACCATTTCAGGCGGTTGGATGAAGATCCTACGTCTCCTAACCCTTCTTCTTCCTCATCTCTGATTCTTCCCATACAGAACACCGCACGGGCCGCCGGCCGGACCACCGGCCCCCACCGCCTGTGTTCCTCCGCCACCCCCACCCCCCACCCCAACCCCCACCCGCGTCGAGTTTTCTTCGTTCGGCGAGGCCCCACAACCACCTGAGCCCCTTCGATCGCACCGGCGAACTCCGGCGAGCTCTGAAAAATCGACTGACCCAATTTTGAAATTTAGTCTACTATGATTTAACTAGTGTGGAATATAAAAGGGGAAAACCATAAGCATTGGGAGTATAGTGTCGAGCGTGCCATGGCGGATCTGAAGGTGCAAACCTGACAAAGGCAACTTCGCAACCAAGACAAGAAATCAGAGTAAAGCAGTGGCGATCTATTTTCTTGCTGCGATAAATAAGTTGAGCAGATACGAAAGAGTACCGCCTCTGGTGCGGCGCCATGTACGCATCTGCTGAGAATTTGACGGTGCTGCGGTGGCGATGGCTGTCGGTGGCGTGGAAGCAGATCTAGGAGGGTAGACGGTGGCGGCGGGGCGCGGTGGATGTGACACCGAAGTTTTTATTTGGATTTTCAAAGGATTTTATTTGACTTGACGGGAGTGATTTAAAAAAAAATTCAAGAGAACTCTCCCTCTCAAATATTTTTCATTTGGATTCACCCAAGATCTGTCTTTGGTCTTGGAGGTTCTTGCTTTTATTCTTTGGCCTCAAGACAAAATGTTGTTCATTTGGGGAAAATAACTTTTGAAAATCTTTTTGGAAATGCACTATGGCTTTTGGAAAACTCCTTTGCCACTTTCCACTTTTCTCTCTTACCTTGGCCTTAGTGAAAATGCTCACTCCTAACTCCTTCCCTCACCTTTGGATCATGATTGGCATCAAATCCAGCAAGTTGAACCTCCCCATGTGATTATTTCCATTCAAACTCCATTCAAATAAATTTCTGTCTTCTCTTCTAGCACTTGGAGATTTACAAAGGAACTCCATTTTATGTTTTGATTTTTGCCCCCAAACCAACTCTCCTCCCTAGTCCTTTGAACCCTCAACCAAGATCCATGAAGATCCCCTGGTCTTCAGTTCAAAATTTTCAAACTACACCTGCTGCAAGTTTGGACCAGATTTGCCAAATTTGGTGAAATTCATTCAAAACCTTCTCCAAAAATTCCAAGTAAAATCAGGCAGCCTCTGGGTGCATTGAGTGGTCATCTCACCGAGTTACAACTCCAGAAAAATTCATCTCATTGCAAAATCCTTCTGTCGAACACCTGCAGTGCACTGTCTATGTCAAGTTCAGAAAGTTCAGAGATTCAGTCAGTGGCCTGCTGTCGTTTTCTTCAGAGAAGGACGTCGATCTCGCCAGTGCCACCGCGTCGCCTTGCTCCTCGTCCCCTCCCCCTTGTTCCTGCACCGCACGAATGCATGGCGCCTTGTGGGCGTCGGCGACGAGCAGCAGAAGGTGCGCCGCCCCGTGACCGACGCCGGCGGCAGCTTTGCGGACGCCGGCGGGAGACACGGCGCCAACGACGCCACCCAGCGCCGCCCAAACCACCGGAGCTCGCCGCGTGGCCTTCCACTCCCCCGAATGCGCTGCCGCTCTCGTCATGAACCGCAGGGCGCGGAGCGCGCTCTCTGCCGCCGTCGAGCCCGTGCGGTCACCTCACCGTGGACCGACGCCATTACGCCAAGCCGACCCCATTTAGCTGTGAAACGACTCCAGTAACCTCCACTGATGCTGCCTGGCCACTCAAACCACCTGCCAATCCACTGCTCCGCCGTAATCGCTCGTCGGAGATTCTCCGTTCACGGCCACCCCGTCGATCTGCCTATAAATAGAGGCCCCGAGCTTCAACTCGAGCACCCACCATCCCTACACTTCCCCTAGAGCACGCCTAGCCACTGGCAGAGCCCCGAGGAGGTCTCCTTCCTCGACTCCGGCCGCCGCGACCCGCCACGGGATCCAGCCCGATTCGCCCCCGTGTGTGCTCCTCCGCCTCCATTCTCTTGCCAGTAGCTTCACCTTGCATCCCTCGTTCTGACCCACGCCTCAATTTGTAGCTTGCAGCCCTCACCGGAGTTCCCCATCCTCACCCGAGCCGCCGTCCGCCGGAGATAGTGTCGCCGTCGACGTGGTGCTCCCCGTTGGACGAGTCCACCACCCACCGACGCGGAAGAAGACGCTGAAGCTCTTGGTACCCTCCGTTTCACCTAACTCGCCGTGGTTTGACGCCGGCGTCCACCGCAGTCTTCGGGCGCCGGCGAGCTTTTTAAACCTGACAGGTGGACCCCGCCTGTCAGCCTCTATTCTATTCTCCTGCGAACCGTTTTCTGTTGGCGCCTTCGGGCAACTACGTTTTCTCCTTTGCGCTTGCGCATTTCCAACTGAAGCGTTTTCTGTTTTCTCAATTAAAACCCTGGAACTTTTCTGCTTCATTATAGAAAGGTCCCTGGGCAGAAACCTTTATAACTTTTAAATAAAAAGGTATTTTTGAGTGATTCTTTTTCTGAAAATCTTCAATTTTGTCTAGTTTTTTATGGGATTTATTTGAGAAATATTTGGAAAAGTTTCTGTGCATGTGTTGGTTTTCACGTTAGTGCCCGTCTCGTGATTGCCGTAGGTTCCGGAAGAGGTGACGGAGCCGCGAACTTCGCCGAGCTAGACTCCGACTTCTCCGAACCAGGCAAGCATGTTTTGAACATTTGATATGACAGGTGTTTTGCATGTTTGCGTGAGAGGTTGTGCGTGGCATATGAGCATTGGTAAATACCTCGTTGCTTGTAAGGCAACGACCCGGTTGTTCCAAAGTTGCGATGATCTCTGATGAGAGATGGCCTAATCATGTGGTGACATGAAGGGCAGCAAGGTGGTACTGTTGTAGCATGCCAGCCTTGCGTCATCCGACTTTCTCCGACGTTAACGTGGTTGGAGCCGCGTTACCGTTCTTTCCCCTTTCCGTGCTACCACATGTCTCATTGCCAGGATGCGGTTTAGTAAGTCGGTAACCTATTTTCGTGTACACACCAAATAGAGAGGCCGGGATGATGGTACCTTGGCCCAGGATTAAAGCCAGTCATCCGGTCAGGGGGCATGGGTGTTTCCGGTTGGGACCGAGAGGGGGGGCACCCCCTTAAAGCGCGCGTATAAAAATTTGATCCCATGCTACGCGAGGTTATAGCCTCCCCGTCTCAAGGTTTTTCTTGAATGTTGCCGAGGGTGATCCCTGGCTTTGGATGGTTGAATTGGGTGTGTACTGGTTAGACGTGTTTCTCCCAAAACACCGTAGACGGAACTAGTCCCCGTGACTACTGAAATCCGTTGGCTGTGGTTAAGTACAAACTCTGCAGAGTCAATTCTTTCCAAATCATCGTATCCATGATCTAGTAGTGTAAGCATTATATCCATATCTATCCGTGTGGAAAACTTGTCCCCGGTGAACAAGCTCGAGTGGTAAATCCAGATTTATTGTTATTCCTGTGGATGGACTAACCTTATAATTATCTCATGCTTGTGATAATTTATGTTCCCGAACTATTGTATTATTGAGCTGTATTACTAGCCCTTTATGTGGTGTCGCCTCGACGCCCGACTGTGGTATTATTATTCCGCATTTTTCCGCTCGAGGAGTCTTTCAGACACTCGTTTGGCACCTGTATTATTATTCCGCATTTTTCCGCTCGAGGAGTCTTTCAGACACTCGTTTGGCACCTGTATTATTATTCCGCATCTTTCCGCTCGAGGAGTCTTTCAGACACTCGTTTGGCACCTGTATTATTATTCCGCATTTTTCCGCTCGAGGAGTCTTTCAGACACTCGTTTGGCACCTGTATTATTATTCCGCATTTTTCCGCTCGAGGAGTCTTTCAGACACTCGTTTGGCACCTGTATTATTATTCTGCATTTTTCCGCTCGAGGAGTCTTTCAGACACTCGTTTGGCACCTGTATTATTATTCCGCATTTTTCCGCTCGAGGAGTCTTTCAAACACTCGTTTGGTAGCCGTATTAATATTCTGCAGTTTCCGCTCGAGGCGTCATTCAGACCCTCGCTTGGCACCCAGTATTTATTATCTCTATGTCTGAACGCACTGGTTAACTTGTTCATATGCTTCATGTTTGCATTTGTTATATCGTATGTCCAAACTGTCTTGCGAGTACTTTCATAGTACTCACCTGGCTTGTTGATTTGGCCAGATGTTGACGAAGGCGATCTCTTGGATGAAGAGTTTGATAGCGCGTCCGACGCCTAGAGGAGTCCCAGTCAGTCCTGCGCGATCCCGGATATTGGTCACTTGTATTGTAAACGCTTCCGCCACCCGCAATAAGTCCTCTCGAGCCTCACTCCGACGCTCGATGAGCTGTAGTCGTCTGGAATCATATCACTCGCTTCGCGGTGATATTTCCACCACCGTTATTATCGTAAGTTAGTAGTTTGCCACCCTATCCGCCGTCTTGTTTTATCGGCGTGTATGTAATAAATGGTTGGGCAGTCTCTGCTCAACCTTGTATTATATTTAGTACTCCTGGTATTTTTCTTCTGTGACCAAGATATTGTCTACCAGTGAGAAGGAATTCTTCCTCGCTGGTCTGTAAAAGGGACTGGTCTCTCAATAATTATTTTATTGAAAAACCGGTCGTGACAAGCTTGGTATCAGAGCCAGGCTGACTGTAGGAAGCCACTAGGTGCGATCGCTAATCGGTTATTAGCGTCTTTTGTGCTTTTTCAGCATTTTGCAATCGTAGCTATTTTTTGTTGGTCATCATAAATTTATGACATGACTACTCAGAATTTTTGCCTACTTTTGTAGATGGCTGGCAGCAGCTGTGAGAATCGAGTGTTCACCAACGTGCCCGAGGGGTTTGTCAAGCTCCTCGTCTCCATCACCAAGCTCGCGATCGCGCCAGCAGCTCGCCCGGAGTTCACACTCTATCAGCACAAGCTCAGTGACGACGTGTCTATGCACCAAGCCGTGGTGCAGTTCAAGGGAGGATGTTCTGCTGCTCGCCACTTCCGTTTTATGGGAAGGGCCATGCCTACGGAGAGGCATGCCATGCAGATGGCTGCCCGTGAGGTGATAGCTCGCCTTCGGGACATTCTTCCTACGATGAAGACTCGTCGCTACCGCTACCTCCCATGCCATGTGCCTTACACCAGCCACTATGCGTTCGCCTGCCATCGGGGAGAGCGAGATGAAGCCATCGAGATGGTTGTGGAGTATCTCAAGGCTCTGGAGGAATCTTTCGACAACCTCGTAGATGATCTTGTGGCTGCCCGCATGGACTTAGTCCGGGGCGGTCCTGCCAGCAGGAAGGAGCTTCTCCACACGGCGCCACCCCTAACATTTGTCTCGTCTTCAGCCTCGTATGCACCGGCCGTTTTGGCCACTGCTTGCCGTCTGCCTACCACTGAGGAGTTCGACCGAGTCATCGCTCCCACTCCAGTCAGAGCCGCACCGCCTGCAGCACGCGCTCTACCACCAGTCGCCCCCCGCACCATCACCACAGCGCAGCATCACGCGCCAGGAGCCAGCTAGAGAGGAGGTGGAGGTTGACTCTCCTGGACCGCTGAGCCTTGCCATCGGCAAGGGGAAGGAGATCTTCACCATCTCCGACTGAGAGCACCGAGTAGCCGCGTGTTATGTCTGCCTATATGATGTGCTGTTTATTCCTGTATGCTAGTTTGTATTGGTGTGTTTGCTGCCTTCCGGAGTAGTACGCTAGTTTTTAATAACATGTCAGGATTGTGTACGCGCATCCTGAGTGCTGTATCTTGTGTTTGCTTTTCGCATGTAAGTTTTATGTTAAGCACTTCTTCTCCATAAAAAAAATCATTTGTGTTTCCTTGAAAACCCTGAAGCCTTTTGATTATTGCCTTTGCGAGTTTTTTCTTGTGCTACACAGTTTTTCTCATGGGTTTTGCAAATAATACCCCAGACTGGAAAAATGTCTCGCCCGTGGACTCGCTCCATGCCCCATCAGCCAGAAGAGGTTTACGGGACATAGACCAGCAACAATTTCACTCAGGGTCAGTCCAGCCAACAAGACAGCGAAGCAGCACTGTCTCAAGTATGCCGTCTTTTCGAGCAAAGTCAGCAACAGCACCAAGAGATGATGAATCATGTCATCAATATGGGAAACCACCGTGAACCCTATCAACCACATTCCAAGTTATCCGAATTACAGAAAACTCGCCCCTCAACTTTTGCTCACACTGATAGGCCGCTGGAAGCCGATGATTGGCTTCGTGAGATTGAAAGGAAACTGATTATTGCTCAGTGCTAAGATCATGAGAAGGTGCTTTATGCACCACACTACCTTACTGGAGCAGCCGCAGCATGGTGGGAAAACTTCCTACACATGCATCCCAGGGAACACAACATCACCTGGGAAGAGTTCAAGGAAGGCTTCCGTGGGGCACACATCCCCAGGAGCATCCTAAAGATCAAGAAGAGAGAGTTTGATGACCTGAAGCAAAGAGGCATGTCAGTGACAGAGTATAATGGTCAGTTCACCCAGCTGTCTGGTTATGCCTACGACGAGCACATGACAGAAAGCAAGAAGATGGAAAAATTCCTGGACGGCCTGGCACCAGCGCTATGATGCCAACTGATTGTGCACACCTTTCCAGATTTTAAGACGCTGGTGGACAAGGCCATCACCTTGGAGAATGAGCGCCGTAGTCTGGAAGATATCCGTAAGCGGAAGAGGGACAAGACGACCCTTGCCTGCGCAACCGAGGCAAGACTGAGGTCCCAAGGACAGACGCAAGGAGATCCACGACTACCGAGCCAAGGCCCGTCGGACAGTTTCATGCCAGGGACAAGGAGTTCACATACCGTCCAGGGGTCACCTGCTATGCTTGTGGTCAACAAGGGCATTATGCTAAACAGTGCCCGAAGCCAAGAGACTCGGCACCCAAGCCAAACAATGGTGGAAACAACCCCGCCCCCAAGCGCAACAACTTCAACCCCAGCAACAACCACAGGAAGGGTCACCTGAACCATGTGACGAGGGAAGAAGCGCAGAATGCCCCAGACATCGTGCTCGGTACGTTCCCTGGCAACACAGTACCTGCCACGGTTTTGTTTGATTCTGGAGCTTCCCATTCGTTCGTTTCGAAGAGTTTTGTTTCGCAACATGGTTTTCCGATACTTCCCTTGGAAAAATCTATGGTCATCAAGTCCCCCGGAAATAAGCAAATCGCTCAGGGTTACTGCCAAGGAGTGGTCATTGAGTTCGAAGGACTACAATTCCACGCGAATCTCATCGTGTTGGAAAGTAAAGGACTGGATGTCATTTTAGGGATGGACTGGTTGACCACCAACAAGGGATTCATCGACTGTTTCAATCGGACAGTAATTCTCACACACCATCACGGCAAGACAATAAGAGTCTCCGCTCAAGAAAGGCCACGATCACAGAAACCAAAACTGAACAAAATGAACATTGCAGAACTGAGAAAAGTTCCAGTGGTATGCGAATTTCCTGATGTGTTCCCTGAAGAACTACCAGGCATGCCACCAGACCGAGAGATCGAATTCAGCATCGAACTAGCGCCTGGCGCCGCTCCCATCTATAAGAAGCCTTATAGAATGGCACCCTCAGAATTGGTGGAGTTGAAGAAGCAGATAAAGGAATTGTTGGACAAAGGATTTATTCGAGCCAGCTCCTCACCGTGGGGTTCGCCAGTGTTGTTCGCCAAGAAGAAAGATGGGACACTGAGGCTGTGTATAGACTATCGAGCCCTCAATATGGTCACCATCAAAAACAAATATCCGATGCCACGGATAAATGATTTGTTTGACCAGCTCGCACAAGCTAAGGTATTTTCAAAGATTGATTTGAGATCGGGATACCATCAACTGAAGGTACGGACAGAGGATATCCCCAAGACAGCATTCACTTCCAGATATGGGTTATACGAGTTCACAGTGATGCCTTTTGGACTAACGAATGCCCCCGCATATTTCGTCCACCTCATGAACAAAGTGTTCATGAAATTCATGGACAAATTTGTGGTGGTATTCATTGACGACATTCTGGTTTACTCAAGGACACCAGAAGAGCATGCTGAGCACCTCAGAATTGTTTTGGGAGAATTGAGGAAACATCAGTTGTACGCCAAATTTAGCAAGTGCGAATTTTGGCTAAGACAAGTTGGCTTCTTGGGCCATATACTGAACCAAGAAGGCGTGGCCGTAGACCCATAAAAGGTCAAGGCCATACTGGACTGGAAGCCGCCCGCCAACGTCACAGATGTGCGGAATTTCCTAGGAATGGCTGGATATTACAGGAGATTTATTGAAGGATTCTCCACTATGGCGAAACCTATGACCCAGCTACTCAAGAAGGACAAGAAATTCGTATGGACGGAAGCATGTGAGCAGAGCTTCCAAGAACTCAAGAAGAAGCTGACAACCGCACCAGTCTTAACTGTGCCCGACATACACAAGAGCTTTGAAGTGTATTGTGGCGCGTCCCGAAAAGGTCTCGGATGCGTACTAATGCAGGATGGCAAAGTTGTCGCATATGCCTCCAGGCAGCTGCGAAAGCATGAGGAAAATTACCCAACGCACGACTTAGAACTAGCAGCAGTCATACATGCACTCAAGGAGTGGAGGTACTTTCTGTTGGGAAATCGCTGTGAAATATACACGGACCATAAGAGCCTCAAATATATTTTCACACAGCCAGAGCTGAATTTACGCCAACGACGCTGGTTGGAACTGGTCAAAGACTATTACGTCAGCATTCACTACCACCCAGGGAAAGCAAATGTAGTAGCCGATGCCCTTAGTCGAAACCCTAGCCCGGAAAATGACGGTCAGCAAAATTTGAGGCCTGAGTTTCAGCGAGAGTTTGCTAGGCTCAACATGATGTTAGTCTCCGAGGGCACCGTATCAAATCTGGAGATACAACCCACCCTGGTGGAACGAATTAAGAAGGCTCAACAGGGACATCCCAGCATCGAAGGCATAAAGAAGAAAATGAGTCTTAATAAGACTTCAGAGTTCGTCACAAACAGTGAAGGAACATTGTGGTACCGAAACAGACTTTGCGTACCTAACATTGAGGAACTCAAGCAACAGATCTTGACGGAAAGCCACACCGCTCCATACTCGATCCATCCTGGAGGAACCAAAATGTACAAGGACATTCAGGAAAGGTTTTGGTGGCACGGTATGGAAAGAGATATAGCCACATTCATTGCTTGTTGCGATTCATGTCAGCGCATCAAGGCCGAGCATCAAAAGCCAGCAGGGCTACTCTAGCCAAACAGGATACCGGAGTGGAAATGGGATGAAATAGGAATGGATTTCATTGTTGGGCTACCCCGATCACAACGTGGGAATGACGCCATATGGGTCATCACAGACCGACTAACCAAGGTTCCTCATTTCATTCCCGTGAAGACTACCTACTCCACACAAAGACTGGCAAAACTTTATCTATCTCGTATAGTTTGCTTGCATGGAGTCCCAAAGACTATAATATCAGACCGAGGCACCCAATTCGTCTCCAAATTTTGGGATCACCTACAACAAGCTCTGGGCACGCAGCTAGCTTTCAGTACAGCATACCACCCTCAGACTGATGGACAAACGGAACGTGTAAACCAAATCCTAGAAGATATGCTAAGAGCCAGTGTGCTCACCTATGGATCCAGTTGGGAAGAGAGTTTGCCATATGCCGAATTCGCTTACAACAACAGTTACCAAGCCAGCTTGCAAATGGCACCCTTTGAAGCATTGTACGGACGGAGGTGTCGTACCCCACTGAATTGGTCAGAAACAGGTGACAGCCGTATCTTCGGCCCAGACATGCTTAAAGAGGCCGAGGAAAAAGTGAAACAAATCAGGGACAGACTCAAGACAGCACAGAGCCGACAAAAGAGCTACTATGATCAGAAGCATCGTGAGGTCAGCTTTGAACCTGGTGATTCCGTATACCTCCGAGTATCTCCTATGAGGGGTCTGCAATGGTTCAAAATTAAGGGGAAGCTAGCCCCAAGATTTATTGGACCATTTTGTGTGAAGGCACGAAGAGGCACGGTAGCCTACCAACTAGACCTACCCAAGGAGCTGTCAGACATCCATGACGTATTCCACGTCTCACAGTTGAGGAAATGTGTGAGTAACCCGGAGAAGCATGTACCCCATGAGAACATCGATATGCAACCAGATCTCACATACAGAGAAAGGCCAATAAAGATTTTAGAAGAGTCTGAACGGAGAACCCGTCAGAAAACGACAAAAAATTTCAGGGTTCAGTGGAGCAACCACACTGAGGATGAAGCTACTTGGGAAAGGGAAGATTTCCTTCGGGCAGAGTATCCATATCTATTTGAGGATCAGCAGAAATCTCGAGGACGAGATTTTTCCTAAGGGGGTAGGTGTTGTGACACCCAAGTTTTTATTTGGATTTTCAAAGGATTTTATTTGACTTGAGGGGAGTGATTTAAAAAAAAATTCAAGAGAACTCTCCCTCTCAAATATTTTTCTTTATGGCAAAAGTTTCATTTGGATTCACCCAAGATCTGTCTTTGGTCTTGGAGGTTCTTGCTTTTATTTTTTGGCCTCAAGACAAAATGTTTTTCATTTGGGGAAAATAACTTTTGAAAATCTTTTTGGAAATGCACTATGGCTTTTGGAAAACTCCTTTGCCACTTTCCACTTTTCTCTCTTACCTTGGCCTTAGTGCAAATGCTCACTCCTAACTCCTTCCCTCACCTTTGGATCATGATTGGCATCAAATCCAGCAAGTTGAACCTCCCCATGTGATTATTTCCATTCAAACTCCATTCAAATAAATTTCTGTCTTCTCTTCTAGCACTTGGAGATTTACAAAGGAACTCCATTTTATGTTTTGATTTTTGCCCCCAAACCAACTCTCCTCCCTAGTCCTTTGAACCCTCAACCAAGATCCATGAAGATCCACTGGTCTTCAGTTCAAAATTTTCAAACTACACCTGCTGCAAGTTTGGACCAGATTTGCCAAATTTGGTGAAATTCATTCAAAACCTTCTCCAAAAATTCCAAGTAAAATCAGGCAGCCTCTGGGTACATTGAGTGGTCATCTCACCGAGTTACAACTCCAGAAAAATTCATCTCATTGCAAAATCCTTCTGTCGAACACCTGCAGTGCACTGTCTATGTCAAGTTCAGAAAGTTCAGAGATTCAGTCAGTGGCCTGCTGTCGTTTTCTTCAGAGAAGGACGTCGATCTCGCCAGTGCCACCGCGTCGCCTTGCTCCTCGTCCCCTCCCCCTTGTTCCTGCACCGCACGAATGCATGGCGCCTTGCGGGCGTCGGCGACGAGCAGCAGAAGGTGCGCCGCCCCGTGACCGACGCCGGCGGCAGCTTTGCGGACGCCAGCGGGAGACACGGCGCCAACGACGCCACCCAGCGCCGCCCAAACCACCGGAGCTCGCCGCGTGGCCTTCCACTCCCCCGAATGCGCTGCCGCTCTCGTCGTGAACCGCAGGGCGCGGAGCGCGCTCTCTGCCGCCGTCGAGCCCGTGCGGTCACCTCACCGTGGACCGACGCCATTACGCCAAGACCGACCCCATTTAGCTGTGAAACGACTCCAGTAACCTCCACTGATGCTGCCTGGCCACTCAAACCACCTGCCAATCCACTGCTCCGCCGTAATCGCTCGCCGGAGATTCTCCGTTCACGGACACCCCGTCGATCTGCCTATAAATAGAGGCCCTGAGCTTCAACTCGAGCACCCACCATCCCTACACTTCCCCTAGAGCACGCCTAGCCACTGGCAGAGCCCCGAGGAGGTCTCCTTCCTCGACTCCGGCCGCCGCGACCCGCCACGGGATCCGGCCCGATTCGCCCCCGTGTGTGCTCCTCCGCCTCCATTCTCTTGCCAGTAGCTTCACCTTGCATCCCTCGTTCTGAGCCACGCCTCAATTTGTAGCTTGCAGCCCTCACCGGAGTTCCCCATCCTCACCCGAGCCGCCGTCCGCCGGAGATAGTGTCGCCGTCGACGTGGTGCTCCCCGTTGGACGAGTCCACCACCCACCGACGCGGAAGAAGACGCTGAAGCTCTTGGTACCCTCCGTTTCACCTAACTCGCCGTGGTTCGACGCCGGCGTCCACCGCAGTCTTCGGGCGCCGGCGAGCTTTTTAAACCTGACAGGTGGACCCCGCCTGTCAGCCTCTATTCTATTCTCCTGCGAACCGTTTTCTGTTGGCGCCTTCGGGCAACTACGTTTTCTCCTTTACGCTTGCGCATTTCCAACCGAAGCGTTTTCTGTTTTCTCAATTAAAACCCTGGAACTTTTCTGCTTCATTACAGAAAGGTCCCTGGGCAGAAACCTTTATAACTTTTTAATAAAAAGGTATTTTTGAGTGATTCTTTTTCTGAAAATCTTCAAATTTTGTCTAGTTTTTATGGGATTTATTTGAGAAATATTTGGAAAAGTTTCTGTGCATGTGTTGGTTTTCACGTTAGTGCCCGTCTCGTGATTGCCGTAGGTTCCGGAAGAGGTGACGGAGCCGCGAACTTCGCCGAGCTAGACTCCGACTTCTCCGAACCAAGCAAGCATGTTTTGAACATTTGATATGACAGGTGTTTTGCATGTTTGCGTGAGAGGTTGTGCGTGGCATATGAGCATTGGTAAATACCTCGTTGCTTGTAAGGCAACGACCCGGTTGTTCCAAAGTTGCGATGATCTCTGATGAGAGATGGCCTAATCATGTGGTGACATGAAGGGCAGCAAGGTGGTACTGTTGTAGCATGCCAGCCTTGCGTCATCCGACTTTCTCCGACGTTAACGTGGTTGGAGCCGCGTTACCGTTCTTTCCCCTTTCCGTGCTACCACATGTCTCATTGCCAGGATGCGGTTTAGTAAGTCGGTAACCTCTTTTCGTGTACACCAAATAGAGAGGCCGGGATGATGGTACCTTGGCCCAGGATTAAAGCCAGTCATCCGGTCAGGGGACATGGGTGTTTCCGGTTGGGACCGAGAGGGGGGGCACCCCCTTAAAGCGCGCGTATAAAAATTTGATCCCATGCTACGCGAGGTTGTAGCCTCCCCGTCTCAAGGTTTTTCTTGAATGTTGCCGAGGGTGATCCCTGGCTTCGGATGGTTGAATTGGGTGTGTACTGGTTAGACGTGTTTCTTCCAAAACACCGTAGACGGAACTAGTCCCCGTGACTACTGAAATCCGTTGGCTGTGGTTAAGTACAAACTCTGCAGAGTCAATTCTTTCCAAATCTTCCTATCCATGATCTAGTAGTGTAAGCATTATATCCATATCTATCCGTGTGGAAAACTTGTCCCCGGTGAACAAGCTCGAGTGGTAAATCCAGATTTATTGTTATTCCTGTGGATGGACTAACCTTATAATTATCTCATGCTTGTGATAATTTATGTTTCTGAACTATTGTATTATTGAGCTGTATTGCTATCCCTTTATGTGGTGTCGCCTCGACGCCCGACTGTGGTATTATTATTCCGCATTTTTCCGCTCGAGGAGTCTTTCAGACACTCGTTTGGCACCTGTATTATTATTCCGCATTTTTTTGCTCGAGGAGTCTTTCAGACACTCGTTTGGCACCTGTATTATTATTCCGCATCTTTCCGCTCGAGGAGTCTTTCAGACACTCGTTTGGCACCTGTATTATTATTCCGCATTTTTCCGCTCGAGGAGTCTTTCAGACACTCGTTTGGCACCTGTATTATTATTCCGCATTTTTCCGCTCGAGGAGTCTTTCAGACACTCGTTTGGCACCTGTATTATTATTCTGCATTTTTCCGCTCGAGGAGTCTTTCAGACACTCGTTTGGCACCTGTATTATTATTCCGCATTTTTCCGCTCGAGGAGTCTTTCAGACACTCGTTTGGTACCCGTATTAATATTCTGCAGTTTCCGCTCGAGGCGTCATTCAGACCCTCGCTTGGCACCCAGTATTTATTATCTCTATGTCTGAACGCACTGGTTAACTTGTTCATATGCTTCATGTTTGCATTTGTTATATCTTATGTCCGAACTATCTTGCGAGTACTTTCATAGTACTCACCTGGCTTGTTGATTTGGCCAGATGTTGACGAAGGCGATCTCTTGGATGAAGAGTTTGATAGCGCGTCCGACGCCTAGAGGAGTCCCAGTCAGTCCTGCGCGATCCCGGATATTGGTCACTTGTATTGTATACGCTTCCGCCACCCGCAATAAGTCCTCTCGAGCCTCACTCCGACGCTCGATGAGCTGTAGTCGTCTGGAATCATATCACTCGCTTCGCGGTGATATTTCCACCACCGTTATTATCGTAAGTTAGTAGTTTGCCACCCTATCCGCCGTCTTGTTTTATCGGCGTGTATGTAATAAATGGTTGGGCAGTCTCTGCTCAACCTTGTATTATATTTAGTACTCCTGGTATTTTTCTTCTGTGACCAAGATATTGTCTACCAGTGAGAAGGAATTCTTCCTCGCTGGTCCGTAAAAGGGATTGGTCTCTCAATAATTATTTTATTGAAAAACCAGTCGTGACAGTGGACGAGACGGTCGTAGGAGCGGCGCCGGCAAGGTGGACGACAGCGGGGATGAAGCGAGAGGACGGGATGCAAGGATCCCGGTCCGAAGCCGTGGATGAGCGAGGTCGATCTCTTGTAATGGACGGCGGCATCGGGGAGCTCCGGCATGGTGGAGGAGGATGGCGGTGGATGGGGTGGCGGGCGGCGGCGGACGGAGGAGGGTGGGGTGGAGAGGGTGTTTTGGCACCCACGGAGTACGAATGGGGAAAAGGGAGGTAGAGAGGAAGGGGGGAACCATGTATTCAGGGCACGCTTGTCTCAAATGCGAGGAAATTTACAAACTTAGCCCCCGTTTCAAATTTCTACTACATCACAGCAACATTAGTCGGTTGGGGATAGGACGGTAATCTCGCATACACCGAATATTTGCCGATGAGAGTTTGTTTTTGGTGCCCACCGTGTATGAATATGAATCGGGGAGGAAGTCGATTTGGGCCGAGGACACACTGTGTTCTGGCGCCCACCGTGTATGAATCCGGGTGAGAGGCGGTTACGTCATGTTTGGGTGAAATTACAAACCTACCCCTATCGAAACCTATAGAAATCCAGCAGATAGGCAGTAGTGATTTCCATCTCGCAGATTTTGGTTTCGGGCGGTTACTGCGACTTTCCCCGCTTCGTTCAAATTTTGCAGAGTGCACGTTTACCGTGGCAACTCAATTCGAATCCCGTTTGTATTCTATTTTTTCGGGTGGGATCCATTTTCAATTGGAATTACATTCTATATACATCATTTTTTCATATATATACTTTCGAAAGCACAACAAAGAATTCTGCTCCTTTATATGTATAATATGATTTACAAATACAACGATCTCGAAATCTTAAGGTTGAATTCGAAAAAAATTAACCAAATTATGTTCTACTAAAATGTATGGATCAGTAATATCTACATATTAAATAACATAGATGTGCGTGAATTTCATATGAGTATGCATGTTTGATAGATCAATTTTGGTTCGAGTATGGATTACATGTATCATCATCTCGAATTCAAATATTTGAATCCCTTTTTTGTTCACTCCTTTCACGCCCATCTCTCTCGCATGCATGCTCCTTCAGGTAGCTATCACTCTCTTTTCTCCAGCTCACCCGCACGCTCACTTCATGTTTCTCCTATCCTCGCAAACAAGGTCTCTCGACGTCTCCCTTCAGAAGTGTCACACTCTCCCTATCATTATACATTACACGGTTTTCATTATCTCTCACATCTCTACTGTTCTCTGGTATCACTCGGTACCTAAGCTTTCTTTTTCACTGCCACACACACAGTCTCCACTCGTCTTTCACTTTGTCTTTCTCTCTATGGGATTCTCTCACACACCCTATATGTCTCTACATATGACTCATACCACTAAAATTACTCTCTCTCTCTCCTGTAGACACAACATTTGTCGCGGTCTCCTTTTCGTCTCCATCCCAGACTGACATTATTCATTTGTTTACCGATCAGACAACCCCGACTACCGTCTCCTCTCTCTCTCTCTCACAGACACACACACACAACTCCTGCTTCCACTCCCCTTCCTGACTACCGCCTCTCTCTCACACACACAAAACTCTCGCTTTCGCACCCCGACTCGTATTTCTCTCACAAACATTTATCGACTAGCTAGCCTCTAGATAGGTTTATACACCCGCACACTCGTGCTTCCACCATCGCATACATGTCTCTCTCCCGCTCCTTGTATCTATGTAGATTTTTCTTCCCTTCTTGAGACACGCCCTCTCGATCGTGCGCACACACACACTATCGCCTCATTTTAAGCTGATACCTATCGCACACACACTCCTTGTGTCTTTGTCACACATGCACTCCGTCCTCCTCCACTCTCCCTCTCTCTCTCACACACATCGGCTTTTTGCAACAACTAGCAAGATGCCCATGCGTTGCATGGAACATCAAGATGCATTTGTATGAGTAGTTTATCTTGTGGGGGAAAAGGATGAACGAGGGAAGGCCTTATTTGCAAATGTGGAGAGGGGTGTGGGTATCTTTTTGCAAAATTGCCATAGTTTCCTTCCTATCCGTCAGATATAGATCGGACGGCCTATATTGCAGGATGGCAGGCACACGATCATCACCGACAATGCTTTTTATAAGAGTCGGGATAAAAAATAGAGTTGGTGATGATGGTGGGCCTGCCATCCTGCAATGTAGGTCATCCGATTTATATCTGACGGATAGGAAGGAAAATATGGCAATTTACCCGCACTCTTCACCACATTTGCAGATAAGGCCTTCCCTCGTTCATCCTTTTCTCCCACAAGATCTTGATGTTCCGTGCAACGCACGGGCATCTTGCTAGTAAGAGTAGAAATTAGACATATACCACTTCTCGAATCTTGAAACCAACAACATTCCTCCCTTATCTCATCAAAACCGCCAAAGGAATATATTTTGAGTGAAAGATAACATATTTTTAGTGATATACGTATTTCAAAACTAGACTTTTTCTATCAAATCGGTGAATACGTATTAATCTACTTTGATCGTGTGGTAACGCATTGGCACATTGCTAGTAGTTATTATAATTTTTTGGACACCAGACAAACGGTGGAGTACATATACGAAGAGAAGACGCGCACGCACGCAGTCGGCATGTCGCTGTCTCGCACACATGAGTGTTACGTAAAGGCGACGTTAACAAATAAACCCTAAAACCCTAGGTGCACAATTGCTGCATTCGCGGGTACCGGGTACGTGGTGGAGCACCTTTGTAGGAATAGTCAGCTCGCGTGATAATTTGATCCGTAGGAGTTGATGGTCGGGACCACAGGTGAACGACTTGGAGCGCGGTGGCTCGCCAGTTGCCACAGATTGAGTAGCCACATTTAAAATATCATTTTTTAGCGGGGTTAAGAGTTCCGATTTTCAATGGCGCTTTATAAGTAGTAAGTAGTTTTTAGAACGATTGGTATGGAGCGAAAATGGAATTCACACTACTACGTACCTCCTTGGCGTATGGTTCTATGGTTTTTTTTGCGATGGAGGTTGTATGGGTTTATGTTGCGAGATGTTGAACCTGGTAGTTCTAGGGCAAATACTATGGTTTAGATTTAGATGCTGGTTTTCAGTAATGAAAATCGGAAGGGGAAACTCTTCTTTGGTTAAAAAAAACTACTACCTCCATTCTGGTTTACTAGTCCCCATCGTACTATGGGTCAAAGTTTGTCCACGAATTTTACTTGTAAAATGTGAATGGAAAACGAGATTTTGTTATACCCAAACAAAAAAGGACTGGAGGGAGTGATTGCTCTGACACGGACGCGACCTCTCATAGCACAGGCATTGAACCGACGCGCCGGCCAAGAGGGCCGCACTCGCTGCAGGCCCGGCTGAGCACGCCTCCTCGCCGCGTGCAACCAGCTTAAGACTGCCCCGCCTGCCTTCATTGAATCTGCGCGTGTGCCGGCAACACGTCCTTTCGCGAGCCGGCAGGCATTTTAGAACACAAAAAATGACTAAAATATAATTAATCTACGCATGGTCTTGACTTGTTGTGCTCGCACTGGTAGCAGGAACTAGTAGAGGATTTTCTTTATTTATAACTCTGCTCACATTTTTTTGGCTTTGAACTGAATCATGGTTGTGGACATTATGTATGAATGTGCAGATATCTGTGAACATGAGTTTGATGTGGAAGTTGAACTTGGAATGTCGGGCTTGCGCGTGAACTATACCATGTCCAATGCTTCATCTGTTATTGTTTGGAAAGTAATTGTTGTTATTACATGACCCGAAAAAAACATTTTGTGCCACATCAGTAGATGCACGGACATCACAACAAGCATGCTGACTGGATAAACATTTGAACCTAGCTATTATGAAGGAAATTTTGTATTGATAACAGTTTTAGATAGCAGGAGACGCCTAGCCTGCTCTGCCTCTGCTAGCTTATTTCTGGCTTCTTCCATCTCTTCTTTGGCTTGGGTGAAGAAAGCATCTGATTGCTCTTTTCGCTTCTTCAGGAACTCAGCTACATTCTCAAGGGCTGCTGCACGCTTTCTTTCAGCCTTTACTAATGCCACGAGGACACGAACAGCTGACGACTCCACCTGGCTTGTGTGTAATCCAGCATCATCTGGGAATTTGCACCTTGTGTCTAATCTAGCATCATTAGGGAAATGGCACCTTGTGTGTAATCGAGCCTCACTTTGGAAACATGATCTCGAGGTTGACCATACTTCCCTCCTCGCAGGAACTGCATCCTGACATGAAGTTACTTCTTTTTTAGATCAATACTCAGAGCAACCTAGATCCATTTAGTAGAAGCCAGATAAACAGAACTCGGAGAAGTGAATTCAACAGGAAAAATAAAAAAAACAGACTACAAGGTGAGAACACCCACTTCCTACATCAAGCTAAAAACGAAAGCATTAGGACGATTAAGACTCTTCTTATTACACATCGAAGAACACCACGCTTAAGAGAAACAGAAACTACAACATATACACATCGAAGAACACGAGGCTACACGAAAGTAATTGAAAGGGTGTTACTTACCAAAGCTCGTTTTACAGGTTCGGTGCAGCTCCTCTTTAACTTGCCACACTCCTTGAAGATGTCCCGAATATCCCGTGTTTGGTCTTCATTGCTCCTCTGCATGTTCGCACTCGTGGTTTTAAAATCTCAACATGGCAAGAAAAATATAATACTAGTAATACTCGCGCATCTTGTGGGCAACATTAAAGCACTCGACTGCCATGTTAGAGCATCTCCAACAGAATCGCAACGCGCGGCGCTTTAAAAAGCGTTTACAGTGCTGAGATCGAGAAGTAGATACTAGAGAGTAGAGGATAGTTCTCAGCATAGATAGAAAAAAAAAAGATAATTCAACTACTCCTCGTCGTCCGACTCCTCCTCGGTGATGTCCTCCTCTGACGTCTGACTGTAGGCGTGAAGATACCGATCATCGTCGGATTCCCAGGGCGATGCTGCTCCTAGCCTCATGTTGAATTGAGCGTCCGCTTTTCGCCTATGCTTGTCCTCGCGATAGGCGGCTCGCTCCGCCCTCCTTTGCGCGTAGAACTCGCGCTCTTTGATGATGTCCTGCGGGAAGTGTTGGCGCCACAGCGCCATGGCTTCCTTGTCCATCTCGGCGATGCCGAGACGGTGCTCCCACCTCTGGTTGTCGTGGCGATCCTCGTCGGTGCTAAGCCGTGGCAGAGGCGCGAGCTCCTGCGCCCGCTCCCGCGTCAGCACGTTGGGGAAGTTCAATGTTCTATGAGGCCACCGGAGGCGCCACAGCGCCGCGTCGTACACGCGGGCGGCCTCGTTGGCGGTGTCGAAATTGCCGAGGCGCATCCCGTGGAACTGGATCTCGGCGGAGAAGCCGCCGGAGGGGCGCACGCGGATGCCGCGGTATCCCCAAGTTTCCCGGCGGCGCGGCGGCATTGTGGCGCGGCGGTGGCGAGGCGAAAAAGAGCTGGGAGAGAGCGGTGGCGAGGCACAGAGCGGGGAGAGAGCGGTGGCAAGGCACAGAGTGGTGGGAGGGCGTTGGATTTTATAAAGCGCGCCGGACGCCGCGCGCCAAAACTAGCGCACGCCCGACCGCTTTTTCCCGCGCGCGCGCGATCCTTTCCCGACGTCTCTGCTATCTCTACTCTCTTCTCTACCGTTATATTTATTTTATATTTTATATTTAATATTTATCTCTACTTCCTTTACTGTCTAATTTTTTTCTCTATACTTTTTTTCTTGCAATATAGGCCGTCTGATTTATATCTGACAGATAGGAAGGAAACAAATGGGAATTTTGCAAAAAGATACCCATACCCCTCTCCAGATTTGCAAATAAGGCCTTCCCTCGTTCATCCTTTTCTCCCACAAGATAAACTACTCATACAAATGCATCTTGATGCGTGCAATGCATGGGCATCTTGCTAGTTCTAAAAACCTTTCCATCATTTGCCACACTACTGGTTGCAGATGAAAAACCTACCCAAGCACAGCGCGATACAGGAGTGACGCACAATTACAAGCTGATATTCTGTTGGACAATGGAGGCTATAACCAATTACTTTTACGGGAACAATAGCACCCAGGAAATTTGAAGGGTAGGTATGAACAAAATTGGAACTGCACATGTACTGCTAAGTGATTCAATACACACATTACCAATCGAGGAGGAGAACGATGGTCGCAGCGGCCTCTGTGAGTCATGGTCGGCAACGGGAGTCAGTTCATTGTCCACGACGGTGGTAGTTCTGCGCTTGGCATCGGCTTCCGGGAAGCAGATCCGACACCGTGGAAGACGATGCCGGGGAAGAGGCTCCGTGTACGACGACGACGGTGGACCGGCTCCAGTGCGGCGTACGAGGTCGTCGATGAGGCAGATGCGCTGCGGTGGACGAGTGCACCGATGTAAAGGGGAGGAGCACGAAGGCTGCGGTGCCGTGGAGAAGTCTATTTTGCGGTGGGGATAGAAAATGGGGAGTATTCAGGTGTACTACTCTGGGTGACGGGGTGAGGTTGGCTGGGTAGGGTGAACCTGAAGTTACGAAAACAGCCCCCTACCAAGCGCCATTCGTAGGCCTGTTCCGAAGGCTATGATGGTAACTTCCCACTGCTCGAATCAGGGTCGCGGGAGATTTTCCCGCCGACCTCAAAATTTTGTGACACTGGACTCCTCGTGTGGCGTGTTGAGTGATTCGGCTAAGCAACTAGCGAGTAGTAGTAGTAAACTCTGCATATTAGGTTTGACCGAAGTCAAACTTCCTAAAGTTTGACCAAGTTTATAGAAAAATATAAACATTTACCATAACAAATATGTATGATGTGAAAGTACATTCAATAATGAATCTAATGGTATTTATTTGTTATTGTATATGTTAATATTTTTTGTTATAAGCTTTCTGAGAGTTTACAAAACATGACTTTGACCAATGCTAATACGCAGACTTAAATAAAAACGGAGGGAGTACACATTTGTTTTCTTAGTTTGTAGTGAACTAATCATTTGTTGAAATTGTGAAATAAATATATTAGGCTATTGACTTCGAATGTAATGGTCTATACAATTCAATAGTTACAATCATTGTCGAATCCCAGGATGTATACAAGGTCTATAGTACTTCACAACATGCTCGACTCACACACACACACACACACAAAGTAAACTAGAAGACCGTTCTCTCATGTATACACAACGTATCGGCATCTGTCTATGTCTCACTCATGCATGATCAGTTGCACATTCACACCTCTCTATGTCTGTATCACACGCACACCGTCTCCACATTGCCCTTCCGCCACAACACACATATGGACACATACACAAGTTCTCTCTCAGTCACACACACAAAATCAGTATTAAAAAAACTAGGGCGCACCTAAAACGTCCAAATCCAAATAAACACGAACTGGAGCTAAATTCAAATATATGGAAATGTTGCAGCGTCAAGAACTTTCACAGGAAAAAAAAGTTGAGTAATATTCGAGGATTGTTTTCACACACACACAAAGGTTCGGTGGATGTCCTTCGAGCGCGACACGGTGACGCACCGTTCGATCGACCGCGCGGCCGCGGTTCACGCGCTTGCACAGGATTCCGTATCATGGTTGTGGTACTAATTGATGAAAGCGATGCCTACGTCTAATGTTTACGTGTACTAGTATGGTTTTCTTTTAAGTTTGACCAACCTTATATATAAAACTAAAGTAAGCTCCCACACGCGCACTCATCAATATGCCGCCGCCGCCGTTGCGCATGCCGGCGCCCGCCTGCTCCGGCCAACAATTTCTCGCCCATCACCGTCGTGTCGCCGCCATCCCTGTGCCATGAAGCCGAAGGCTCGCCCGCTCACGTCGTCTGCAGTCCCTCCTCGCGATGCCGCCGCGCTGCCAAGCACGCGAGCAGCTGGTGGAGCCGCGTCTATGCACGCTGCGTACGAAGAGGAGGACGAGCGCGTGCTCCAGCACGCCGGCGAGGAGGAACTAGCGTGTCATTGTCGTCTCCGCCCGCGCGGAGGAGGCGCGCATGGTGGCTGTCGTGGCGGAAACCGGTCGCGCACGCGTCGAGCCCGCAAACCGGGTGCGGACGCGGAATCTACCTTCGAGACCTTGAATGCCACGTGGATCCTGCAATCTAAAGGAGCAATTTGGGTCAGTCAACTCATGTGAGCCGTTTGATGCAACATGGATGGCTAGAAGGGCTTCTTCCACCTCTTCTGCCGTCTTCTTCCTTCGCTCCGTCGAACTTCTTTCACAAATCGACTGACCCAAATTATACTACTAGTACGAACGTATTAAGTACAGTAGGAACACGAAGATACGAGCAGTAGTACCAACTGCAAGAAGAACAGTAGTAAGACATAGTACTAGTACTACTGTACATACTAAAGAGTTAAAATAACGAGAAAGAACATAAACATAGTTCTGCTGGGGCCTCAGCACAACACACCCTTGAAAATAAACTAAGCAACTAGTCCGCTTGACACTGCAGTAGAACTAGCATGAGCAACGGCACTGCCACCTCCTCGGAGTCCGAGTCCATGTCCTCGACTTCGTCCTCGTCCCTCTTCCTCTTCCTCTTCGCCGACGCTTCTTTGCTTGAACCGGACACTGGGCTCTGCTTCTTCATCCAACCCTTGTAGATATTTAAACAAAGGTAGGCATCCATTGCTGCGTACAGGATGTGATCTTCATCTAATGTCCTCGACTCCCATGCATGATGAAACTCGTGATGAGGTTTCTTCAGTTTAGCGTACGAAGGATCAATCATGGTTGCTGCCAGGGTCAGCATTGAAGGTTGAGAGGAGGACACCAGGCTTGCCTTCTGGAGATCGAAGGGCTGGCCTACAACGAGACCTATCCGACGTAGGACATCCCTGTCGTTCTTAAAGCCTACAGTAACGAATTTCACTCTTTTGTCCATGAGGAAGTTCTTAAAATCCTGGCACTCAACGTCGGCATGGCATATGTGGTAGATCAAGCAAATGTTATGTACGCAAACCTGGATCACGGTGGGCTTCTTCCTCTCTTCGTCCTTTAAATCCTTCTCTCGTCCCAGGACTGTGGTGTACTCAACATCTAGCCCAGCGACCCACTCATCCGTTGAACTGTTGAACATGCGTAGGAAGCGAGCAAGCCATGCTTTCACCGTCTCGGATCCACGTGTGTAGATGACGATGAACTGATCGCCGGTGATGGCTCTAACCTGGTACTCAGCGGCGACCATGGAGATTTGGGAGGCCATGGATTTTGGAGGAGGGTTAGGAGAAGTTGAACTGTTGCACCCCGAAAAAAAACTGGGAGCGAACTAATGTGAAAGGACGGGACGACTGGGAGCGAACTGTTGTAAGGTAGAAGACGGGGACGAGTAGGGCGTGCAAACGGCGTGGGGTTGCTGGCTTGCCCGGTGGATAAACGGCTGCAAGCCCCCAAAGAGTTCTCGAGAACTATGCGGGACCCACTAGATGTCATGTCTAGTAGACCCATATCGTAGGTCTGACGGTATAGCTTCTGCCTGTTCGCACGCCATGCCGGCGCGTGGATGTAACTTCACTTAATTCCGTCAACCGTCGCGCCTCCCATGACCTTTGCCTCCCTCGCGCGATCGCACCTTTTGAGACTTCGACCGGCTATAAATGAGCAATTTTTTTGCCTTTTTTTTAGACAAGCAATTTTTTTGCCTACTCCGCATGCATGATACTCCCTCTGGTCCTTTTTATTCCCGTCAACCGTTTGCAAAGTGTTTGACCAAATTTATACTTTTTTTTGAACACCACCTTATATTAATTAACCAGCCACACCAGTACACTCATTCGATACAATATTCACCACACAGCGCGATACGTTATTTACAAGAATACCATCTAATCTATTGTCAAAGCTATACTTAGCGATTAAGTGTGCCACCTTATTGGCCGAATGGCTAATCTTTGACAATTGAAGATTGTTGATCAACTTCGAGATGCTCAACGCTTTCATCTTTAGGTCACGCATAGCAGACCTGTCATAGTCCCCCGATGCAAGAGACGCTACCACAAAAGCGCAATCAGTCTCTAAAATTACAGGATTATGAAGAGAAATACCTATGTAGAGACCGGTAATGCAAGCCCTAAGCTCCGCTTCCTCCACGCTTTGACAGGCATCAATGAAATCCCACAACCAAATTTATACTAAAAATATCAATATCTATAATACTGATTATAATGAGTATAAGAGAGAGATGATTATAGTAACATAGGTAGATACCGTAACATAATAAATGTGATGCTACTATGTGTCATGCATGGCAGTAAATGAGACCACCTATGATACTAATCTATGATACTATGCACTATAGAGGTAGTAACATAGACTAGTAACATATAAGTTACTCCCCACTATGACCAGCCTTAGAGTACCACTACCTCCCTTCTAGTTTAAAGGGCTCGATTCAAAAATTTCACCTACTCTTAGCAAGATAGTAGAGGCGGTGGAATAGTTTTTGAAGTCTGCAAAAGTACTCAACTAGTGCTGTCGTTCTTCACAAAAAAATGTGTTTACCAATGCATGCATGAACACTAGTTACTCTAACCCCCCTCTCTTCTTTAATTCTTTGCCACATCAACATGTTTGATATTCCCGTGTGCATGATACCAGCTAAGATACCACCATTATGGCGAGCCTTAATCATCGCATGCAATAATTTAGTGCACCTTGAAATATGAACATGTGTGGGGCGTGTATGTTTTTAATGACTTGAGACTATACCTAGCCCGGCATGCAAGATGACTTATTATGCACCGTTCCCCATACCTGCAGGATAACAAGGTTTTCCAGACCTAATAAACGTTCATTGCAAAGAAATGTTGACCCCGTTCGTCTCCAAATCTTTTCCTCTCCATGTGTGGAAACAATATTCCTGCCAAACTCTCCTTCTCCCTCCGGCGGTCCCACCACTCCACCCCGTGTGAAAAAATCTGCATGCATGACTCTCCTCCCCCCACGCTCGTCCAATCTGTTGTGACCAGCAATATTTCCACCCCTTCGCTCCCCCGTAATTTACTCCAACAAATATGCCCACGTAGCTGTTACTTAACTGCAGGTGCATTGGGTCACTGACATATGGGCCCAACAGGGGTCTGGCCCACATGTCAGTGACGCAACTGGACCTACAGTTAAGTCAGTGCAGCTCAGTCCATACCTTACGTAGGTGTGCCATTGCTCGCTATAAATACTGCGCCTCCCATGACATCGCTATCTCCTCCCCCTCACGTTCACGTTCATCGCTATCTCCTCCCCCTCCTTCTCACGTCGACCACCATGGCATCGCCCCTCCCAAGCCCTAGGAGCCCCTCGCTGCACCGCGCGGACGGTCACGCGTCGCCGTTCCGTTCCTCGCCGCCACTAGTCAAGGAGGACGCGTCGGTGTTCCCCTCCTTGCCGCTACGCGACGTGCCGCCGTTCCATTCCTCGCCACCACTAGTCGAGGAGGACGCGTCGGTGTTCCGCTCCTCGCCGCGACGCGTCGAGGTGGAAGCGTTGGCGTTCTCCATCTCGCCAGCACGCGCGCCGGAGGACGCGTCGGCTCCCCGCTACGAGGAGAACGCCGCGCCGCCCGCCGAGCCCCCCAGCCTTGAGGAGCTTTGGAAAGAAATGGATGTCGCCTTGTGGGAGGCTTTGCCTCCAGCAGAGCGCGCCAAAATAGAGGCAGAGAAGAAGGCCGAGGAAGAGAAGCGCACCGCGGAACAAGCTGCCTGGGAGGCCTATGTCGCGTCAGAGAGAGTCAGGCAATTGGCTCTTTGGCAGAAGGCTTGTGCGAGGGCCGTGAGGGTGGCGGAGGATGCCCGTGCCGACGCCCTGAGTGTAGTCGGGCCCAAGCGCCTCATCTACGCTTGGCGGTACGTGGACCGGGTGCACGCTTCCAGCGAGGAGGAGTACCTGTTGGTGCCGGATCACCACACCGGTGAGATCGCGCTCGCCCGCCGGCAAGCCGCCAATCAGCACCTCGCGAGTTGCAAGGCTGAGGAAGAGGCGTTGTGTCGGCGTGCTGGGAAACGGCCGCGCACTAGGGCACTCGTGGCGCGCCGTAAGCGCTCCTGCGAGCGCCGTGGCTTTTAGGAGGAGTATAATTTTTGTTTCGTAAGGCGATCTCATTAGTTTTGGGACGCAAATGATAAATCCCGAACGTTCAGGAATTTTTAGCGTCCTTAATTAAGTATGTAAAAGGGAATGTTTGGAAACCTTGTGTATTCGTACGCATTTTGCAAGTACGTGCATATAGCACAAACTTTACTATATACTATCGCACTACACGTCTCTCTCGATATATGCTTGCAGACTGCGCTACTCCCTCCGTCCAGGTCAATAAGTCATCTTTGGTTGTGCACCGTGACCAAGAAGGAGGGAAGACTTATACACCTAGACGGAGGGAGTACTACTATTACTTATGTATGTGCAAATGCACGTTTTAACATTACGATGCGGTTTTTGTAAAAGAAAAAAATAGCACTAGTCAAGCTTGTGAAACGATTCAATGCAAAACAAATGCAAAAATGCTCGTTTGATTGTTTACTTTTAGCTTCCTTCTCTGTGGTTATTTATCTGTCGTACTTTGTACGGAGTATCTCACTGGTTGGAAAGGCATGCAAATTCCCAAACCGCTTCCTACACCCTGTATCGAATTTTTTGCCTAACAAGTTGTGTCGTGCAATTGGAATTCCAACTTGAGTACTACTACTAGTAGGAGTACCAGGGGCCAGTTCTTTTAGGCTTCTAGATTAGTAATCCCATAAGAGCAAGTACAATAGAGCTGAGTCAGCGGGCTATAAAAAATAAACTAGTATATTTCTGCTTAGTTGGAGGAAAGAGAAGAGGAGAGAGAAGGTAAGCGGGCTCTTCGTGAAGAGCCAGCTCTAGCACGTGCTCCTAGGCACTTTGTGAGAATGAGAAGTGGGCCACATAATAAAAAAGTAGTACACTCTTTTGATCTATTATTGTACATGTTGGCTATAAGATGGGCTGTAGATGACATGGCACTGGCTTATAGCCAGCAGATGGCTATATTAGTAACCATGCTCTAACTACTACCTCCGTCCTGGTTTATTGGTCCCCATTGTAATCTGTGTCAAATTTTGATCATAAATTTAACTAATGAAATGTTAGTGCCTGTCACATGCACTACTCCATTCGTCTAGGTGAGTAAGTCATCTTAGGCTGTGCACCGTGACCAAGGAGGAGGAGAAAACAAGAAACGTTAATGTTTATTTGCTAATTAATAGTATTGCATGCAATGAACTAACCACTGCATGTCGTGTTTGATATCTCAAGTCATTAAAAGCATGCACACTCTTTATCTCTTATTGGTTGATATGTCAAGAAACAAGAAACGAGGTAGAAGTTAATGCACCGCGCCTAAGTGTTTTGGGATTATTTGGTTTTCGTAAGATGACTTACACACCTAGACGGAGGGATTACAATGGTGAGGAATAAACCAGTTAAATCTTTGGTCAAAATTTAGCACAAATTACAATGGTGAGGAATAAACCAGGACAGAGTAGTAGTTTAGAAGCCCAAATAAATGAGTGAGGCGCCTTATTGTTACTCTCCACTCTGACTAGTCTTGTGGGAAAAGCTGGGGAAGCCGCCAAAAGAACTGGCCCTAGGAGTAGTAGCTAGGGATCGAGTGTGCGAGATGAACCAGAGAATGTAAATGCAGAGAGATGAAGTGCAAAAATGACGGAGGGATGTGATGGTTGCTTGTCCATTTATTTTACCAGGCCACTTATTACTGGGAGTGGTTAGGTTTTGTGATATGATGGCTTTACTGCCGCGCCACGAGCGGGGTGAGAGGTGAGACTCTCGTGCAGCGCCGCCCTCTACACTTGTACTACATCGGTCGTGGTTTATTAGTCCCCCATTGAATTTGACTGAAGATTTAACTGACAAAATGTTAGTGCATGTCAACAAAAACTATATCGTTGGATTGGTATTTGAACATAGTTTTGAATGATATAATTTTAGGTGACATGCATCAGCATTTATCGTTCTATATATAATGTTAGTTCAATTTTTGGTCGTACTAATCTATAGTAGTAAGGTGCCCGTGCGTTGCACCGAAGAGTGAAATGCATTGATCGGGGAGTTGTTTATTTTGACAAAGGATGTGGGGGTCATCTCATGTGTAACGGGTATCGATAGGTTTCTTCGGATATTATTTCATCTCTAGAGATCACAAACATCTGGGTGAAATAGATAAAAAGGTATCTTTTGCAAACAAAAGCGTTCAACAGTTCAACCTGCATCCAAAACTTGTGAAGAAATAACACTTATTGTGCTTTGCAAGAAATGATCTTTAAGAATTAGTTTTTGAGTATTGATTGTTATACATGTTGGCTACAGATGACATGGCACTTTCTTATAGTCAACAGTAGGCTATACTATTAAGTGATATTAACCATGCCCTTATACACCTAGACGGAGGGATTAAATCAGGATGACTTGCAAGCGAGCAGAGGAGATGTAAGAAATGGTTCATCGTAAGTCTTTCACCAGTACTGTAGTAAAAATTCACACATGGAAGATTCTAGAATAAACCATAAACGGATACACTTTTATTCATGCGCGATACTCCAATAGAGCAAGATCCTGCATGGAAGTCTCCACATGCTTAGACAGCGGATTACATTGAGTGAAGACTAATGATCAACATTCAACTTGATAATGCGTACTTCCAGGTGAACCTCCTTGGAGTCCCCGTGCACCGCGTCGGTGGGTAAAGGAGGCCATGGGTTTTCCAAGTCCACATTGACGGGATAGTCCCAGCTCCCGAGAGTCCAAGTCCGTTCGATGAGGCCGGTGTCGCCGCCCACGCGACCCGGAGGGGTAGTAACACTGACAACGCACCCGTACATCGGCTTCATGTCAGTGTCAGCGTCAGCGGTGTCGCCCCTGACGCACATTACAGAGACGGGGCGGCGGCCTGCGCGGGCCTCGCCGGTGCCCACGATCAAGAAGAAGACGCTGCCGTCCTCCTCCGCGACTAGCAGGCGGCGGTGATCCTCCAGCGACTCCGGCATGGTGAACGGGTAGCACGTCTCGTACTTGATGTTCTCCGCTAAGGGCCAGCAGTGACCGCTGCACGCATCCGTGAGGTGATGCACCATGTCCGCCGGCGAGCCACAAAATGGCATCGGGCACTCATAGCAGTGGACGAAGGGCTCCTTGGAGGCATCGACCATGCCGTCCATGAAACGGGAGTGGCTGTAGGGGACGTTGCGCCAGTTGAATATATGAGCAAGTTACTACGAGATTTAATCCGAATAAGCACAAAATAAATCATGACGGCTATAACAGAGATGAAACTAATCATGTGGACTAGCATAGTAGTAGGATACAGAGTAGAAACATGAATTCTACCACGATTTCGAATAGGAAGGACAGAAACACATACGGTGCAACGGGAGCAGCACCGTTGGCGTTGAGGTTGTCGGCCATGTCCAAACACCACGTAGACACGGTCTTTGAGCACGGTTCGTAGTCGTTCCACGCTCGGGCATTGAAGTTTGTAACTATTTTAGATTAGAATATACTACTCCTCCAGTGCTAGTAGTAGAGCAGAGTCCTACTCTACTACTCTACTCAAGCAAGTTAGGGCATAGCACTGTATGGAGTACCAGTACTGTGATCACTCAAGCAAGTTGTGTGGCATCGACATGACCCTACGCTGCTGGTATGTGTCTCATAAGTCAAGCGGCATGTTGTAGTCATCATCACCTGTCCACTTCCAGCAGCACATATTCGCTTCTCCATCTTTGTCCGCACATAATCTCGTCCAATCTTCCATCCCCGCTAACAATGGCAGAACCGAGCAGCGTCCGCCGAAAGAGTTGCTGGAATTCGGTCCCCACAGAGGTAATCAAGCTCATTGTTTCGCGTGTGGACAATCTCAGTACCATCCCGCTCGCCGCGTGCTCGTCGGGGCTGTACCGTTTACCCAAAGCCCTTAGGCCGGAGCTTTTTAAGCCAGCTCCTTGCTTGCTGATGCCGCCTGATCTTCAGAAACAGCGTGTCACGCAGCATAACGATCGTAGGGTGGCGAGCATCAACCCCCTTGACTGCGATCCGATCCCCGTCAGCCTCAACTACATTAACGCTATGTACTGGGTCGGCATGAACACGTCTTGGATGGTGCTCGTCGACGGTCGCGGCACCTGGATGCTCGTGGAGGTCTACACCCGGCGATTGATTCCCCTTCCTTCGATTAACACTGCACTGCTTTGGCACCGCAGCCTAGAATACTCGGAATCTTACAGTAGCCAACATGATACCAAGTTTGATTTGCTCAAGATTGTAATCTGCCAAGTGCCCACAAGATCTGCGAATTATAAAGACTTCAGGCAAATTGTGTTCTTCAACCGCGGTCTCGCCTATCTGACAGGTCACTACGGTAAGTGGATAAATCTGCACGTCCATCGAAGGATCATACATCCTCCATGGTTCTCTGATGCCATTGAACACAAGGGCTTCATTTACGCTGTCGACTCCTTCAATGGCTAGACATATTGCTGGCCTACTCCAGTCATCGCTACAAACGGCTGTTACAGCAGTATGTTACTTTCCTATGATATCATGATGGCTTGCTTATATTACTGTCAACATTTGCTGAAAAAATATTCATGCTCATAACATGCTGTTCTTAAGATTGACTAAATCAAGAGCCCTTTTTTATTTGACTCCAACTTGATATGATGTTGTAGGCCGCCTGGTGTCCCTACCCTTCCTAATCCCAGAACCTTTCAAAGAAAAGCGGCATGGCAGTTGCAGGTGGTTTCTGGCTCGATCAGACGACGGTGAAAGATTGATGATCGTTCGCACGTACCGGACTTGTTGTTTCGTGGAATACAATCACAGTCACTGCAAGGTCTTTGAGCAGGATCCCAGCTTCTCTGGGCCTTCAGGAATTTTTGACTGGAGGCTGGTAAGTAGCCTTGGTACACGCTCTCCGTTTGTCGGGCTGAATTATCCGATTAACCACGTGATAACCGACGGCAAGGATCATGATGGAAGCGCGGTTTCGTTCATCAGGCAAAACTGTGTGTACACAGCGTACCATGCGTCTCTGCATGCACCATACCCTGATATGTGCCGCCACGCTCTGCAGCCCAAAGTAGGAGAGAGGGTCGCAAGTATCAGACTTCGACCTACTGGTTGGAGTTTCCCCCATCAGGCACCCATCTGGTTCAAGCCGTCAGCCAATCTCCACAGCTTAATAAATAGTAACGTCTAACTGAGCCAGTTAGTTAGATGCATACACTTGGTGTAGTAGGATCTTTATTTAGTTTGAGGCATACACTTGTTCTTTTTTGGTAGCCCTTTTGTAATGATGGCTGATGTTTGGTTTGGAAGAGAGAGCTGCATCTTCACTCTTCTGGCCTACTTACTGCTTCTGTTGCACCCCCAGCCCTGGTTGCTGCTGCTGCTGTTTTCAATGTACAATCAGTAGTATATTTCGTCTGTTGGTTGAATAAATGTGTTGTTAGAACGACAAACACAATGTTTTGGAAGTCGTTGCACGGTTCGATCCTTTAGTGCCCCGTACCGTACGTAGCGCATACTATTTTTCGTACGGAACACATTTTCCACTTGTTGATAACATGCAGCCCACTGATGAAGGCCCAATAGAGAAGCCCATAATTAATTGGAAGGGAGGCTCTCACATGAATCCGGCCCAGGTACATGCTCATGGTCCCCTAAACATAAATAAGTAAATAAATAAAGCTAAATGCTCATGCACCAGTTCTTTGGGAAAATAGGTAGCCCAGTATTTCTTTTTGAAGAATACCCAAGCTAGGCCTATTTGTTTTCTCCGAATTACTGGGCTGCAAATCTTTCAAGACGAGGAGAGATGCATTCCGGCCTGGCTTAAGAGTATGGTCAATGTCTGTTAAAAGTAATATCAAAAGGGGTTGAAAATTGCAAAAAAATTATAGCAAATGGGATATAAGTTTTTTTTTGTTTTTGTTCTTCACTGATATCTTATACGTATTTCATTGGATTTAACATGACATAGTACTAATTTATTTTTAAATTTTTTTTAGTATGGATATTAATTTTTGGATTAAGAATATTCCGTTCCCCAGCAAAAAATTGCGAATTTTCAAAATTTCCCACATATTTAGTTAATTTTTTTACCCTGGTACTGACCAGAAAATGGCCAGCAATTCTAAAAATGGAAAACAGGCTGCAATAAATTCCATATGAATTAGAAAATGAGTAAAAATTATAAAAATAATAGCAAATGGGTTGTACACGCCACAGATTTCGAGGCTGACTTGTTTACGCAAGGCTTTGTCAGTGAACACACGATTCTAGCAGCAGTGACTGCTGGATGTCCATCCAACGGCCAACGTGCTTCTTCAATCTCTGATCTTCCTGCTCCAGCCGCCTAAACTAGCGCCGGCGGGACTGCCTGCTCCCTCCTCTTGTGGCTCGCTGTGATGCCGCGCAGGCTTCCCCGGCCCACCCTACTCCCTCCGCTGGCCTGGCCGCACGCAATCAACTGCCTCCTTATTACGTGAAAAAAAATGATTCCTCCCACTGACATCAGGGGCGCACTGGTTGGGAGGCTGACCTGTGGGCCTACTAAGTTACACGTAAGCAGGGCTTGTCAACTTAGTCAACAAACAATTCTAGCAGCAGTAACCGTTGGATTTGAATCGAATGGTCCTGCTGCTTCTTCAGTCATTGCTCTTCTTGTACCAGCCACCCAAACCAGCGCCGGGGAGACCGCCTGCTCCTGGCTCCAGTGGCCGGCTGTGCTGCCGTTGAGGCCTCATCGCCCCCTACTACTCCCACCGCTAGTCAGGCCCTGCGGCGACGGCAGCCTCACACCGCGGCCGAACCAGTGAACCCTCGTACTCCTCTCCATGTGGGCATCCACTGCCGCGTCTTCCCCGGCTCCGCGTCGTCCCCTTCCTAGGCCTCGCCGTCGTCCACCGCCTTGGTGCTCTCGGCGCGGCGTGGTCAACGTGGTCAACGACATTCCATCGGAAGAGTACTGTACGTGGAGAGGCTGACAGCTGGGTCCATATCCACAGCCCAGTTTTTTGTGATTTGCCAAGTAAGTCGCTTTGTCAGGCCTGTTGGGCTGCAAATCTTCAAGACGAGGAGAGCTTTCATTCGGCTGGCCAAAAAAATGGCCCATCAGTAATGAGAAATGGGCTGTACATTTTTAAAACACATCAAACCGGCAATTAGTTTCAAATATCTTTTTTTTCCATTTCGAGATTTTAAATTACATTAATTTTTATGCATGGAGAATTTGTTGGATTTTATATTGATATACATTTATTTTTAAAATCAGTTTGAATGTGAGTCGAAATTTCGGGATTAAAAACAGTTCGGACCGCACCGAAATATGCAAAATTTCGTATAATTTTTTAACCGTGGCCGCAATATGGCCTGTAATGCTAACAAAAAGAATATGGGCTCCAAAAAAACCTTAATAATTAGCAAATGGGATGTAAATTATTAGAAATAATTGCAGATGGGTTGTATGCTATTTTCCATAGATTTGAGGCTTTCCTAAAAAAAACGTTGACACACAAGCACTGACTGTTGGATGTCCATCCAACGGCCGTCGTGCTTCTTCAATCTCTGCTCTTCCTGCTCCAGCCGCTCAAACAAGCGCCGGCGGGACTACCTGCTCCCTCCTCCCCGCGGCCAGCTCTGCTGCCGCGCAGGCCTAACCGCCCCACCGTACTCCCATCGCTGGCCTAGCCATCCCTCTACTCACCCACACCTGCTGTTATTCTCCGGCGACGGCAGATGAACCAGTAAACCCTCGTACAGTCGTACTCCCCTCCGCGTGGGAAACAACTGCCGAGTCTTCCCTGCCTCCGTGTCCTTCCCTTCCTAGGTCTCGCCATCGTCCACCGCCCTGGTGCTCTCGGCGCGGCCTGGTCAACATGGTCAACGACCGACATGCATCTGAAGTGGACTGTACGTGGAGAGGCCGACAGCTGGGTCCACAGCCACACGCAAAGAAATGCCTCCTTATTACGCGCAAAATAATGATTCCTCCACCTGACATCAGGGACCCACCGAAAGGGCCTCTGTATTTCACGAAAAAAACATTACCGCCGCTGACAGCTCGGACCCACCAGCTATATCTTCGCACGCAAGGAAGTGCCTCCTTATTACGCACAAAAAAATGAATACTCCCCCTGTTAGCTGGGACCCAGTATAGTGGCAGGCTGACTTGTGGGCCTACTAAGTGGACGGGGACGGAGGGCTTTGTCAACTTAGTCAATATGCACGATTCTAGCTCCAGTGACCGTACGATGTCCATCCAACAGCTGTAGTGCTTCTTCAACCTCTGGTCTTCTTGCTCCAGCCGCCCAAAGCAGCGCCGGTCGTGCCGCATGCTCCTGCCTCTCGTGGCCGGCTGTGCTGCCGCGGAGGCCTCATCGCCCCCTACTATTCCCACCGCTGGCCAGGCCCTGCGGCGACGGCAGCCTCACACCGCTGCCGAACCAGTGAACCCTCGTACTCCTCTCCGCGCGGGCTTCCACTGCCGCGTCTTCCCCGGCTCCCCGTCGTCCCCTTCCTAGGCCTCGCCGTCGTCCACCGCCCTGGTGCTCTCGGCGCGGCGTGGTCAACGTGGTCAAGGAATGACTTCCATCGCAGCAAGTAAGTGCCTCCTTATTACGCGGAAAATAATTATTCCTCCACCTGACAGCTGGGACCCACCGGACGGGCCACTGTATTTCGCGAAAAAAATGTTCCCCCCTGACTGCTGGGACCCACCAGCTACATCTTCGCACGCAAGCAAGTGTGTCTGGGCAAAAAAACGATTCGCCCCCTGACTTCTGGGACCCACCAGCTACATCTTTGCAGGCAAGGAAGTGCCTGACAGTCGGGACCCACCTGGTCGAAGCGTACGTAGCGTTGTCATTCTGGTCGCGAACGTGTACGTACATATATACTGGTGGATGTAGAGGCACGCACGTGTCGTAGTAGAGGCGCGTACGTGTCGTAGTAGAGGCGCGCATGTAGCATGTACACGTACGTACAACGGCCAGGGTGCAAGAAAGAAAATACGTCCACGTATGTGTACATACAGGCGGGGTCTCGAATGCCTACTCGCGCGTACGTACGGCCAGGGCTCGTGTACATGGCTGGGTCGGAACGGAATGCATCGTCGTGTTCATCGGGAGGGCTTGGACGGAAAAGCCGATGGAAACGAGGCCTGGCATACCGCAGAACAGAGGAAACAGCCTTGTGTTCGACCGGCCATGTTTGAAACGGGATCCTGTTCATCGGGAGGGGTCTGGCGTACCGCAAAACGGAGGAAACGGACCTCCTACAGTCGAAACGGGGGTCCTGTTGATCGGGAGGGGTGTGGTGTACCGCAAAACGGAGGAAACGGACTTGTGTTGGAGCGCTACGGTCGAAACGGGGGTCCTGTTCATCGGGAGGGGTGTGGCGTACTGCAAAACGGGACTCCACGGGATACTGTTCATCTCCACCGTCGACCTCCTCCAGCCTCCATGAGCTACTGTTCATCCACCGTCGACCTCCTCCAGCCACCACCTGCGACTGTTCATCCACGAGCTCCTGTTCATCCAGCCTCCACCACGCGCTACTCCACCGGCTACTGTTCAACCAGCCCTCTCCACAGGCTCCTGTTCAACCACCCCTCCACGGGCTACTGTTCATCCAGCCCTCCACCGTCTACTGTTCATTCTGCCCTCCACGGGGTGGTCCTGTTCATCCAGCCCCAACCGGCTCGATCGATCGGGGTCTTGTTCATCCAGAGGCAACACCACGGGGTCCTATTCATCCAACCCCACCGGGAACTGTTCATCCAAACCCCCCCCCCCAGCAACGCTCACTGTTCATCCAGAGGCAGCATCGATCGGCTTTAGTTAGCAGCAGTAGTGAAGGAATCGCTCGATCGGGTTCAGTTAACAGCCATCGATCGATCGCTCGGGTTCAGTAACGCGTAGCCTACAGTGCAATCGCTCGGGTTCAGTTAGAGCCCAACGCCTCGCTCGAGTTCAGTTAGAGCCAACGCCTCGCACACACGCGCGTACGTGTACGAGAGAAACGTGCATCGCTCGGCCCCCGACCTCCCACCGTAACCGGGAACTCCCCGAAATTTTCCTCGCCCTTGCTTCTACCACGGTTTTTTCCATCATGGACGGCCCAAAGAATGTCATGCAGCTGCGTCTCTGGCCCGCCCAGGACGAAAAGCCAATTTTCTATCATGATTTTTTGTCATAGAAGTAGGAGCCCACCACATCTATGATGATAGCGGGTTTTCTCACAATTATCGTCATATGTATGACAGAAAAAAAATTCGTTTGGCCCAAAATGTCACGGATGTGTCTTTTTTTTGTAGTGTCGAGACGCACCGGCGTCTCAAGGAAAGGCTCGCCACCAAGGAGGAGGAGCTCCGTGCCGCGGCAGGTACTTTTCTTGCATGCTCTTTTATAGTGGGGGCGCGCTAGCGCACCCACTTGGTGTAGCACCCGAGATTCGGGCCAATTACGTAGCAGTTGGGTCGAATCTTAGAGTAGTACTTTGTTTCTGAGTTTCTCTTCTGCAGCCGAGGTGCTATCTTGGAGGACCCGGCTGATTTGGGCCGGCTTTCATTACGACCGGCTTGTAGCAAACGTCGGTCGACTTGGAGCCGAGGTAGAGAGGGCAAGGGCAAAGGCGACGGGTGCCCGGCGAGTGCTCGACGAAGCCAGCCAGCTGCAGGAGCAGCTGGCGGGTGACAAGGGCCGCCTCAAGGCCAAGGTGGAGCGCCTCAAGGCGGAGGTCGCCAAGGTTGTGGAGGCACAGCAGGCCCTTGCCGAGGCGGACCAGCAATGTGGCAAGCTGGCCGACGACAAGGGGCAGCTCCAGGCCGAGGTGGAGCGCCTAAAGGTGCTGGTGGCCACGGGGAAGGAGACCCGGCAGGTGGAGACCAGGCGCCGCGAGGAGGCCGTGAAGGTGGCCGAGGACAAGGACGTCGAGCTGAAGGCGACCCTTGCCAAGGTCGCCGATCTGGAGAAGACGCTCCAGGAGCATGACCGCACCATCGTCCGGGTGCGGCGCGGTACGTTGCTCGAAGCGCAGCACCTGGAAGAGTCCTTCTCCAATAAGTGCTTTCCTTTGGTTTTGTTGTTGCCGAGTTGGGACTCCGGCTTCTTGTTCTTGGTGACTTTTCTTCTGACTTGCTTTTCTTTTCGACAGGGGCCTTCCCGGAGACCCGCCAGCTGGCGGAGAAGGCGGTCCGTTTTTAGCGCGACCCACAGGGGATCGTCAGTTCCGGGACTGACCCGCGGGTGGCCTGGACCTTCTCGGAGATCGTGACAGCCGCCGAGGCCCGTCTGCGAGTCTTGTGCGAGCAGATGGGGCGGTTTTCTGAGGCTGGTGCGGCGATGACGGCGGCCCTCTGGCCGGGTTCCGTTGCGCCGAACAGCTTCATGCGGCTGGCGCGGTGGTTGGAGGCGAGGTCGGATCGTCTCCATGACTGGCGGGTTTCCGCCGCTCATGCTGGCGCCGAAATGGCGCTCAGGTTCGTGATGTCTTGGCATCTGGACCTGTCGCTGGACGCGTTGATGGGCCAGTGAGCCGGCTCGAAGAGCCAGCTGCAGGCGGAGGCCGGCCGGATTACTGCTCGGGCCAGCTTCATCGTCGGGTTTGCCTTCCACGACGAGTTCCGGCCAGAGCGGGCGGAAGATGGCGGAGTCGTGCCTGCTGACGACTACGGCTTGCTTCTGGACGACCCGGAGGGCAGCTCTGAGGAGACGGACGTCTACCGCGACGCGGACGCTGGGGAGGAGGATAGCGGCACCTCAGTGGACCCGGGAGCTGCGTGATCCGGCGACGGGAATGCCTGATTTTTAACTTAGTAAAAATTTCTGTTCGGTAGGAGGTCCACCCGCCCACTGGGGGTTAACTGGGTGTAATGAACTCCGGCCTTGGGCCTGTTTCTGAATTTATGATGTACGAGCATCGTGAATGTTTGCGCCTTTGCTTTTCATTTTTTGGAGCCGTTTTCTTGCAGCTTTCCCCCTTTGGGTTTCCCCCGCGAGTCTGACGGCCGAGGCTCCGGTCCGTGACAAGGGGTTCGGCCTTTGAGAGGAGCATACAATACTTAGGCTTTCGAAACGTTGAGCGCGAGCGAAACACCCACTGGGCCAGCTGGCGGCAATCCGGCGGGGCCGGGTTGGCGAGCAGCCGGTCGTGTGGCAACTTAAAGTGGTGAGGCCGGGTTGAGTGACCCGGCGGTATGCAGAAACTTTGTGGATGTCTGCCCCTTTGCTTTTCGTCTTTGGAGCCGTTTTCTTGCAACTTTCCCCCTTTGGGTTTCCCCCCGCGAGTCTGACGGCCGAGGCTCCGGTCCGTGACAAGGGGTTCGGCCTTTGAGAGGAGCGTACAATACTTAGGCTTTCGAAACGTTGAGCGTGAGCGAAACACCCACTGGTCCGGCTGGCGGCAATCCGGCGGGGCCGGGTTGGCGAGCAGCCGGTCGTGCGGCAACTTAAAGTGGCGGGGCCGGGTTGGGCGACCCGGCGGTTCTTGACTTATTGTTCCCGGCGTGCTGGTGCTTTGGTCTCATGTGCTTGCCGGCCAGCAGCCGAAGCCGGTTCTGCGGCTTAGGGCGAAGCGAGAAGCCGTGGCGATCCAACGCGTCAGGAGCTGCTAAGGGGAATGGCGGGTGGCCAAGCCGGCCAGCCCCCGAGCTCCCGGGTCGAGCGAGCCAGCCCGGTGGTCGGGATGGTTTAAGAGGAAAGTAATGCACAAATGTAGGAGACACAATAGCTTTGTCGGGAAAGGGTAGCCCCCGAGCGGCGTTCGGGGGTCCCATGGTTTTTAGATGATTACAAAAGGCAGCGATACATACGTGCATATGGCTAACTGTAAAACACGTGGAGGAGTTCTGCGTTCGACGGCCGGGTTGTTTCTTCGCCGGCGGTGTCTCTCTTGCGCTTGTTTGACTTGCGGGCGTCGATGAGGTAGTACGTGTTGCGATCGCACAAGGCCTTGCTGACGATGAAGGGGCCCTCCCATGGGGGGACCGCTTATGTTGGCCGGTCTGCTCTTGGACGAGCTGGAGGACGAGATCTTGTCGGAGTAAATGGCCACGGGTCCCCCTAGCTCTTTGAAAAATTATCAGGCCGATCGGGCCTTCAAGCATCCAAAACACAGGGTCGCCTTCCCCTGGTCGGCTATCTCACAGGCCGACTACCAGAAGGCGACCCGACCTCAAAAGCCTTCCCGAAGATAACCATAAGATGGCCGACTCCCAGAAGCCGGTCATAAGAAGACCGACTCCTAGAAGCCGGCCACAAGATAACCGATTCCCAGAAGCCGGCCGCAAGAAGACCGACTCCCGGAAGCCGGCCAAGACTGCACCCTCAAGGGCTGCACCCACATAACGGTGATGAGACGGGGCGTGGCCACAGTACAGCCTGCCACCCCCGAATTCCGGAGCACGCATGGCCACAGAGCGCCGTACGGGTCAGCCATCCCCCGTCCGGCGCGGCACTGTTGCCATGTTGCCGTGACGCCATCCACGACAGGCGCCAGTACGGCCCGCGGGCGGCGGGCCCCTTCAGCCAGAGAGATGCTCGAAGGCGGCCAGGCCTCCCCTAGTCGGCCTGGGGCATAGTCGGCTCCCAATAGCCGGCTACCTCCCTCCCTCGAAGTATGTGCATCATTAAGGAGACAAGACGAGGTAAGGCTACAGTGAAAGCCCGCCAGGCGGCGGCACTGTAGCCATGCTTACCTCGACAAAGCCCTCGTCATCAGGGGCGAGGCAATAGTAACCAGACACCGACAAGACCCCCGGGCGGTGGGCCGGCCTGTCGGCCAGGAGGCCGGCAGCCGGCGGGACCTACTAGTCGGCGGGCCCCAACGGCCGGCGGAGAAGCCGGCGAACACAGACACTGACGGCTGGGACCCGCGCCCAGCCGGATTACCATTGTATCCCTAGGGGGTAGGCCTATATAAACCCCCCCAGGGCACCCATGCAAAAGGTTGATCTCTGAGATAGTTTTACACACCACATAGAGAGAAGAGGAGAGCTGCCTTTCTTCCTCCTCTAGCCAAACAGCTCAAGGAGCACTTGTAGCTACTTGTGTTGATCTAGTGATCATGCGGAGACCCCGCAAAGCAAGATTAGGGGTGTTATCTCCACGGAGAGCCCCGAACCTCGGTAAGATCCGCCGGCGTGCATGTCTTCGCCTTATCCCGTTTCCAGGCACCGGCGATGTCTTACTGGCTCCCACAATGATAAGCCACCCGTTGGCATATGTCGCACCTACCACCCGACATTAGGCGCCCACCGTGGTGTGGTACTACTACTATGCTACCACGCTGCCGCTGGTTTCGCAGTCCGGGTGGGACCATCTTCGCCATCACCGCCCTGGCGTCGCGCCGTCTCTCCGGTAGCGCTCGGGGGCTCGACTTCGACCCGCCCCCAGAGCGGCCGCGCGGGACGACGCGTCCTCGTCACCGGCCTCACCGCCTTCGTCATCATCACCGTTGCAACACCGATCGTCCGTCCGCGCACGCGCTGCGCGTGCGGTGCCTCGCTTCGGTCGGCCGCATCCGTGCGCGTGTCGTGCCGCGTCACTCGCGTCTGCTCCCCTCCGCGTTGTGCGTTGCTCCGGCTGAAGCGCGCGTTTGCCACTCCATATCTCATCTATGCAAGCAAGCTAGATACAAGTCAAACCATGGTCAAACCATTAGCCAAACACCACCTATGCATTACTCAGACGATGCCCATGCACTGCTTGTACACTGGCCAGAGGCAAAGCCAGACAATGCTTATACGATGGCCAGAGGCAAAGCCAGACAATGCTTATACGATGGCCATCCACCACCCAGATATTGCTCGGATAATAGTCAGATACCCCCACACAATGCCTAGACTATGGCGTTGCTTGTTGCTCACTATGCCTCGTGCATCTCCAGCCATCCTCGCACGCGCTGGCTCCCTCCTCGCGCGCCTCCAGCCTCCTCTACGCTCGGCCCGCCCGGACCGCGCTGTGCTCTGCGTCCGGCTCCACGCCTCCGTCCCGCTCCGCGTGCCGCGCCTCCATCCGGCTTGAGATGCGCTGGCTCCGCTGCGCCACGCCTGCGTGTCGGCCTCGCGTCGCTGAGCCCCGCTCACGCCCGCATCCCTGACGCCTCCGTTCCCTGCCTCCATGTTGCTACGCCCTTGCGCACGCGCCGACTCGCCAGCTCCCGAGCGCGCTCGCCCCGCTCCGCCATCCGTGCGACGCGGCCGCCGCCTCCCCGCGTGACCCGGCCCCTTGCTGGCTCCTCCCGCCGGCTTCCGCGCCGGCTCCTCCCTCCGCCTCCCGCGTGACCCGGCCGCTCGGCCGCCTCGGCTTCACCCAGGCCCATCGCTCCTCGAGTCGCCGAGTCCTCCTCCCGCCGTCTCCCATGCTCCGCCGTCCGCGCGACCCGGCCGCCGCCTCCCGCGCGACCCGGCCGCCCGCTCGTCGTCCCCGTGCTCGCCTCTACCGCTCTTGCGCCCAGCTCCTGCGCTGCCGCGCCCCATGGCTGCCTTCGCCGCTATCGCGCCCCGCCGGCCCCTCCGCGTCCCAGCCACCGGCTCGCCCGGGTCCCCGGCGCCGCCCCGCGCCTGGCCGGGTCCGGATTCGCTCGCCCCAAGCCGGCTCCGGGTCGCCGCCCGCGCCTGGCCGGGTCCGGCTCCGCCCGCCCCAAGCCGGCTACGGGTCGCCAGCCGCGCCTCATCTGCGGTTGCCCTGCTGCTCGGGCTGAAGAAGAAGCAAAGAAACAAGGACAGAAGAAAGAGCCGGATCCCGCTCGAGCCGCCTGCTATGGCCGGCACCTGGAGAAAAAAAGAAAAAAAAGAGAGAGAGAAAAGAGAGGGGCCGGTTGGTTCAGCACAGTGCGTCGGCTGAAGCAAAGAGAAAAGAAGTGGCCGGGTGCCCAGCCGGCTGACTGGAGAAAAAGAAAAAAAAGAAATAAAAAATGTGCGTCCGAATGCCAGATGTGCGTCCGACCTCTGGCTGCATGGCCGGCTGCAAAGAGCCCGACTGTTGTGCCGGGGTTCGCCCGCCCAGCCGGCTGAAGAAGAAAAAGAAGAAGACAAAGTAGTTGCCGGGAGATCCGGCCCGACTACTCAGCAGTCGGCCCGAATCTCGGGGGCTACACCCAGCGGGTGCGCTGACGCGCCCCCGCGAAGAAGAAGACAAAGTAGTTGCCGGGAGATCCGGCCTGACTGCTCAGCAGTCGACCCGAATCTCGGGGGCTACACCCAGCGGGCGCGCTGACGCGCCCCCGCGAAGAAGAGGACAAAGTAGTTGCCGGGAGATCCGGCCCGGTTGCTCAGCAGTCGGCCCGAATCTCAGGGGCTACACCCAGCGGGTGCGCTGACGCGCCCCCGCGAGGAAGAAGACAAAGTAGTTGCCAGGAGATCCGGCCCGACTGCTCAGCAGTCGGCCCGAATCTCTGGGGCTACACCCAGTGGGTGCGCTCGCGCGCCCCCATGGAAGATTGCAAGAAACAAAAACAAAAGAAAGAAAAGGGCGCTGCCAGACGCCTCGCCGCCTGGCCGGTCAGGCCCGACCGGCTGGACCCTCCTCAAGCGCCTAGAGGCTCGAGGGCTACACCCAGCGGGTGCGCCGACGCGCTCCGCGAGCGCCGGCTATCTTCAACGACCTCCGCCTCGGCTACACGAAAATCAATGTGAGCTCCTCACCCGCATATTTTTTTCACCGCGAGAGCACGGATAACCCTGAGCGATGCTCGGGGGCTATCTCCGCATTTTATTACAGTTGCAGCACTGTTCGCCCCGGCGCCAGCCAGAGTTGGCCCGGGGGCTGGCCGCTTGGCCTGAGACGTTTGTTCCCGCAGACGGCTTAGTAGCGTGCGCGGTACCAAAGGCCCACTCTTAGTCATAGACCGCAGAGCGGCTGTCCGGCTAGCAAGAGTGAACGCTGGAGGCCACCACGCGAAAGACGTCAGGGAAGAAAAATGGTTCGGGCGACCCGGCCGTTTCCTTTACAAGTATCTGCTCAGTCGAATCTGCCCTCAGACTCTGAGTACTGTACACTCCACTCCGCGGCCACGGGTAGCCTAACCGACTCCCCTGCCTCTTTGAAAAATTATCAGGCCTTCAAGCATCCAAAACACAGGGCCGCCTTTCCCTGGTCGGCTATCTCATAGGCCGACTACCGGAAGGCGACCCGACCTCAAAAGCCTTCCCGAAGATAACCATAAGATGGCCGACTCCCAGAAGCCGGCCATAAGAAGACCGATTCCCAGAAGCCGGCCACAAGATGACTGACTCCCAGAAGCCGGCCGCAAGAAGACCGACTCTCGGAAGCCGGCCAAGACTGCACCCTCAAGGGCTGCACCCACATAACGGTGATGAGACGGGGCGTGGCCACAGTACAGCCTGCCACCCCCGAATCCCGGAGCATGCATGGCCACAGTGCGTCGTACGGGTCAGCCATCCCCCGTCCGGCACGGCACTGTTGCCATGTTGACCGTGACGCCATCCACGACAGGCGCCAGTACGGCCCGCGGGCGGCGGGCCCCTTCAGCCAGAGAGATGCTCGAAGGTGGCCAGGCCTCCCCTAGTCGGCCTGGGGCGTAGCCAGCTCCCAATAGCCGGCTACCTCCCTCCCTCGAAGTATGTGCATCATTAAGGAGACAAGACGAGGTAAGGCTACAGTGAGAGCCCGCCAAGCGGCGGCACTGTAGCCATGCTTACCTCGACAAAGCCCTCATCATCAAGGGCGAGGCAACAGTAACCAGTCACCGACAAGACCCCCGGGCGGTGGGGCTAGCCTGTCGGCCAAGAGGCCGGCAGCCGGCGGGACCTACTAGTCGGTGGGCCCCAACAGCCGGTGGAGAAGCCGGCGAACACAGACACTGACGGCTGGGACCCGCGCCCAGCCGGATTACCATTGTATCCCTGGGGTATAGGCCTATATAAACCCCCCAGGGCACCCATGCAAAGGGTTGATCTCTGAGATAGTTTTACACACCACATAGAGAGAAGAGGAGAGCTAGCCTTGCCTTGCTTCCTCCTCTAGCCAAACAGCTCAAGGAGCACTTGTAGCTACTTGTGTTGATCTAGTGATCATGCGGAGACCCCGCAGAGCAGGATTAGGGGTGTTATCTCCACGGAGAGCCCCGAACCTGGGTAAGATCCGTCGGCGTGCATGTCTTCGCCTTATCCCGTTTCCAGGCACCGGCGATGTCGGGCGTGCATGTCTTCGCCTTATCCCGTTTCCAGGCACCGGTGATGTCTTACTAGCTCCCACAATGATAAGCCACCCGTTGGCATATGTCGCACCTACCACCCGACAGATATCCTTCCCGAAAATCGAGGGGCTTGACCTTCTTGCTGTGGTAGTGCCTCGGGCCTTGCTGGTAGATGGCTAAGCGGTTGAGCGCTAGGAGACGTGCTTCTTCGAGCAGGTCGACACCGTCTTTGCGGGCTTCCTTGGCTTCGGCTTCCGTGTACATCATGACGCGCGGCGAGTCGAACTCGACGTCGGTCGGGATGACGGCTTCTGCTCCGTAGACGAGGAAGAACGGGGTGAACCCGGTCGACCGATTCGGCGTTGTTCGGAGACTCCAGAGCACGGCCGACAGCTCGTCGAGACAGCTGTCGGGCGACCGGATGAGCGGCTCGACAAGCCATGGCTTGATGCGGGATAGGATGAGGCCGTTGGCCCCTCGACCTGGCCGTTGGACAGTGGGTGCGCAACGGAAGTCGGGTCGAGGCGGATGCCGGAGACGGAGCAGTATTGCGCTAGCGCGCGTTTGGCGAAGTTGGTGTCGTTGTCCGTGATGATGCTGCTCGGCATGCCGTAGCGTACTGCGATGTCCTTGATGAGTCGGACGGCCGTTGGCTCGTCCAATTTCTTGATTGGCCTCGCCTCGATCCATTTGGTGAACTTGTCCACCGCCACCAGCAGATGCGTCATGCCGCCTCGGGCAGTCTTAAAGGGCCCCACCATGTCGAGTCCCCAGACCCCGAAGGGCCAGGTGATCGGGATGGTCTGGAGTGCCGACGCCGGCTGGTGGCTGCGCTTGATGAAGTGCTGGCATCCCTCGCACGTGAGGACGAGCAACTCTGCGTCGTCGAGAGCCATGGGCCAGTAGAAACCGTGGCGGAAAGCTTTGGCCACCAAGGACCGCGAGGCGGCGTGGTGCCCGCACTCACCCTGGTGTATGTCGAGGAGGATCTCGATGCCCCTATCTTGCTCGACGCAGCGCTGGAACACGCCTGTGGAGCTGCGCTTGACAAGCTCATTATTGATGATGCTGTAAGCGGGTGCTCGGCGCTGCACTTGCCGAGCTTCGGTCTCGTCCATGGGGAGGACCCCGTTCTCCAGGAACTCCGAGATGGGCAGGGCCCATGATGGTGTTGTCACCACGGTGAAGACGGCCACCACGGCGGGTTCCGGGGCGGCAGCCCCCGGGTCGGGGACGGCGGCGGCCGGGTTGGTGGAGGCAGCCCTTGGGCCGGGTTCGGCAGTCTCCGGGCCGGGATTGGTAGCCTCTGGGCCGGGTTCGGCAGCCCCCAGGCCGGGTTCAGCAGTCCCCGGGCCGGGCTGAGGTGCAGCCGGGTCGCTCGGGACGTAGATGGACTCGGAGTCCGGGGACGTCTTGAAGGATGGCTTGTGCAGGTGCTCGAGGGAGATGCCAGACGGGATGGATTGTCGGGACGAAGCGATCTTGGCGAGCATGTCGGCAGCCTCGTTTTCCACATATGGGACGTGGAGGAACTCGCAGCCTTCGAAGAATCTGGACAGCTTTTGGACGAGGAAGGGGTTACTTGCCATGTTGGGGTCACGGGCGTCCCATTCCCCGGAGCACTGTTGCACCACCAAATCCGAGTCGCCGAAGCATAGGATGCGTCGGATGCCGAGTTCCTTGGCAAGCCGGAGGCCGTGCACAAGGGCTTCATATTCGGCGACGTGTTGGAGGCGGCGAAGTGGATCTGGAGCGCGTACTTGAGCCGGTCGCCCTTCGGGGAAGACAGCACGATGCCGGCCCCTAGGCCGAGACGCATCTTCAAGTCGTCGAAGTGCATGCGCCAGTGCGTCGAGTTCGGCGGCGGTGGCAGGTACTGGGTCTCGGTCCAGTCAACGAGGAAGTCGGCCAAAGCTTGTGACTTGATTGTTGTGTGGGGCTCATAGAGGATGGTGTGGCCAGCTAGCTCGAGCGCCCCTTGGCGACCCGGCCAGAGGCGTCACGGCACCCGATGATCTCGCCGAGGGGGGCCATGCTCACCACGGTAACAACGTGTTCTTGGAAGTACTGCTTCAACTTCTTGGCGGTGAAGTACACGCTGTAACACATCTTCTGGTAATGTGGGTAGTTTTGCTTCGAGGCGGAGAGCACCTCGCTCAGGTAGTAGACAGGGCACTGGATAGCTTGGACCTTGTCCTTCTCTGGTCGCTCGACCACCGTCACCGTGCTGACCGACCGCGAGGTCGCGGTGATATAGAGCAACAGTGGCTCCTTCTCGGCCGGTGCGGCCAGGACCGGTGCGGTGGAGAGCATGCGCTTGAGATCCCGGAAAGCCTCGTCCTCCTGATCGTTCCATTCAAACGGTGTCATCTTATTCATCAGCTGATATAGGGGCAAGGCCCTCTCGCCCAGCCGACTGAGAAACGGGCTGACCGAGGCCAAGCAGCCGGTGAACTTCTAGACATTGCGCAGCTGAGCCGGCTTGCGCATGCGTTCGATGGCCTTGATCTTCTCTGGGTTTGCCTCAATGCCGCGCTCCGAGATGAGGAAGCCGAGTAGTTTTCTGGCCGGGATGCCGAAAACGCATTTTTCTGGGTTGAGCTTGACCTTGTACTCGCGCAGGTTGGCGAAGGTCTCCTTTAGGTCATGGAGTTGCGTGAGGTGCTGCTTGGTCTTCACCACGATGTCGTCCACGTAAACATGGATGTTGCGGCCGAGTTGCAGCAGCAAGCATTTCTGCATGCAGCGCTGGAAGGTGGTGTCGGCGTTCTTCAAGCCGAACGACATGGTGATGTAGCAATACGCCCCAAAGGGCGTGATGAAGGACGTCTTCAGGGTGTCGGCCGGGTCCAGCTTGATCTGGTGATAGCCGAAGTAAGCATCCAGGAAGGACAGGAGCTCACACCCGGCAGTGGAGTCGATGACTTGGTCGATCCGCGGGAGGGCGAACGGGTCTTTGGGGCAGGTCTTGTTCAGGCTGGTGTAGTCGATACACATGCGCCAAGTCTTGTTCTTCTTCAGGACGAGGACTGGGTTGGCCAGCCACTCGGGGTGAAATACTTCCATGATGAAGCCGGCCGCCAAAAGCTTGGCGACCTCTTCACCGATGGTCCTTCTCTTCTCTTCGGAAAAACGTCGTAGGGGTTGATGGACAGGCTTGGCGTCCTTGCGGACGTGGAGTTTGTGCTCGGCGTACTTCCTCGGGATACCCGGCATGTCCTTTGGGGTCCATGCAAAGACATCCCAATTCTCACGGAGGAAGTCGACGAGCTCGCCTTCCTATTTGCTGTCGAGGCGGGTGCCCACAACAACGTACTTGCTACAGCTGGGGTCTTTCGGGTTCAGCTTCACCTTCTTGGTCTCCTTGGAGGGCTTGAACGCGGCCTCATCGGCCGGCTCCTCGCCCGAGATCTGTGCAGCCAATGCCTCTTGGGCCAGGGCGACGATCTGGTCGAGTTGGTGCCGCTCCTCGGCTATGACCAGCGACTCGGCTAGTTTGGCGCCGTCTCGGGCACACTCCAGGGACGTGTGGTAGTCGCCGGTGACGGTGATGAGACCCTTTGGACCCGGCAGCTTCATCTTCAGGTAGGCATAGTGGGGGACCGCCATGAACTTGGCGAGTGCGGGCCGGCCCAGCAGTGCGTGGTACGCGCTGGATAGGTCCACCACCTCGAACCAGATCGGCTCGCGTCGGAAGTGGCTGCTGTCGCCGAACAGGATCTTGAGCCGGATCCGGACAATCGGAGAGCAGTAGAGGCCGGGAACGATGCCGTGGAAGATCGTTCGGGTCGGCTCCAGGTCTTTGGCCTCGAGGCCGAGCTTGGTCAGGGTGTCACGGTAGAGGATGTTGATGCTGCTGCCGCCGTCAACAAGAACCCGGGAGAACTTGCATGTGTGCCGGGGCGCGACGATGGTGGGGTCGAGGACGAGGGCGTAACCACCCGGGTTCGGCATGACGGCCGGGTGGTCCTCCCGGGTCCAGGTGACCGGGCGTTCCGACCAATGCATGTATTCCGGCCTGGCCAGGATGACGGTGTTCACCTCCTGCCGAAGGATGCGCTCGCTGCGTTTGTCGTCGCCAAGGCTGGTGAAGATGACGTAGGTCACATTCTGGGCCGGGTAGGCGTCGTCACGCATCACGCCGCCGGCCGGTGGTGGCGGTGGAGGCGGAGGCGGCTGCCCCGCTCCTGGAGCCGGGGTCGGAGGCGGCGGGATGGTGCCCCTCATGATGCGCTTGGTGATGGCGCACTGTCAGAGCGTGTGCGTGGACGGCCTTGCGCCGCTATGGTGCTTGAAGGGAGCGTCGAGCATCTCCTCGAAGCTCATGGCGGGCTGCCACGTCGTCTTGCCGGTCTGCCGGCGTTTGGCGGCTGGGTTGACTGCGGGTCGGCTGCGGGCGCCTGCTCGGCGGCCGCGACGAGCCGATTGTCATAGCGTTGGGCCGGTTTTTCGGCCTTGCGCTTGTTGTTCTGCTGGTTGTGCTGCTGCCGGCTTCCTTCGCCGGCCGGCTTCGGAGGGGGAACCGTCTTTGCTTTGCCGGCTTCATCCAGTGCCACCTGGATCTTCATGGCGGAGTCGGCATTGGCGTACTTGTCCGCCGTCACCATGAGCGCGGCCATGGTGGCTGGCTCGGAGCACAAGAGCTTGTGCATGAGGAGGGTGCCATCCAGGCACCCATTGACGAAGTACTGGATCGCTTGGACTTCGTGGACGCCCTCGCAGCCGTTCCGGTGCTCTGTCCAGCGTGCGAGGTACTCGCGGCCGGTTTTCGCCGGCCCCTATACGCACATGGCGAGCTGACTGGGGTGGCCGGGTCATTTGTAGGTGCCGGTGAAGTTGCGTACGAAGGCCCGCTCAAAGTCGACCCACGTGTTGATTCTGCCAGCCAGCAGACTGTTCAACCAGGTGTGGGCTGACCCCTGGAGCATGAGGGGCGCGTAGCGCACGGCGAGGTGGTGGTTACCGCTGGCGATGCCGATGGCGGTGGTGTAGTCGGTGAGCCAGTCCTCCGGCTTCACGGTGCCGTTGTACTTGGGGGTGTCGCGGGGGAGCATGAACCCTTTAGCAAAGGGCTCGCCCCGGGTGCGTGGTCTGAAGCACGCCGGCCCGACCGGGCAGGTCTCCTCTAGCTCCTGGGAGAGGGCGAGTCGGTCGAGGCGGTGACGAGCGTCGGTGTCATCGATGGCGCGTGGGCCCAGCCGGTCGGCGACCGTGCCGCGGGGGGCGGGTCGACCGCAGTCTGACGTCGGCCGGGTTAGAGCAGGGGGTCGAGGCGGCGCCAGACCTCCAAGGCCGGCTCATCGCCCAAGCCGCCGGCAGTCGTCGGGGCGAGATTGCACCGGGTCCGGGTGCAGCCGGAGTGCGCCTCGCCGGGTGGTGAAGACGTCAAGTGCTGGTTGTCGTCGGGTCCAGCGACACGGACGGAGCCGGATCCGGCCGGCCTGGCGAGCTGGTTGAGGCGGTCCTGCTGCGCGTTGGCCGCAGCGAGGAGGTCGTTCACCCTTTTGAGGCGATCCTGCAGCTCCTTGCCTGCGAGCTGATCCAGGCCGACCGCGGTTGCCTGGGCAGCGCGCATGTTCTTCACGGGAGTCTCATAGACGGGAGGAAGAGCGCCGAAGGCGCGCCCGATTGCGCCACCCCGGGTCCGCATGTCGGCGACCCATCTTGGCTCAGGCGCGGTAGGCATGAAGCCGTAGGCGGCGTTGCGCTCCAGCTAAGCGGAGTCGAGGCGACGCTTTGTGGCAGCGAGCATCTTGGTGAGGTCCAGCAGGCGCTGGCGGTCCTCGTCGAGTCGTGTCCAGGCCTCAGCGATGTTGGAGGCGTCGATGTCGATGCCGATGGGAACGCGGAGGCTCTGCATCATGGCGCGCAGGGGGTTGGGCAAGCCGGCACTGTCCGCTGCGGCCTTAGCTTTGGCGGCCTTCCTCGTCGCGCTCGACGAGGAGGAGGCGCCGGTGTCGGTGACGAAAACTTCCATGCAGAGGTCCATCGCTCCGGCGGGAGCGCCGTCGTCGATGGAGAGTGGGAAGTCGGAAAAGCTAAGTACCTCGCTGGGGTACTCGTCGGCTGTAGGCGCATCAAAGATGCACAGCGCGACGAAGGAGGCGGTCAGTGCGTCGACGACGTCGTCCGCCAGCATGATGGGCTCGTTGGAGTCAGAGAAGAGCCCCGTCTGAAGCATGCTCCCTGCCAGGACTCGAGCTCCCCCACGGTGGGCGCCAACTGTCGTGGTGGGCGCATTGCAGATGCCAAGGGATGGCTAAAGATAGGAGGAGGCTCGAGGGCACTGGTGGGCTCCAGAGGCGAGGTCGGCATGAGCGAGCGCGAGACGCAAGACATACCCAGGTTCGGGGCTCTCCGGAGAAATAACACCCCTAGTCCTGCTGAGTGTAGTTCATATGTATGAGTACAAAGTTGCTCCTAGAGTTGTATGGAGGAAGAAGGGAGGCTGGCCAAGGCTTAGGCAGCTCCCTTTCCTCGGGTGTTGCTTGCTAGGTGTGTGAGTGGGTGGAGGGGTGAGAGCATTGCCCGTATGCATGAGGGCTCCTGGGGGTTTTATAGGTCGACCCCCTAGGGGTACAAGGGTAATGTTACAAGGCCGTAGGGCCGGGTTGTCAGTGTCCAGGAACCCGGTGCTGGGACCTGCCGGGTGCCAGGTCTCGCCGGGTTCCCTGGGCGCGGGCCCCATGCGCCTAGGGGCACTGTGCGCCATCTTGTCGATCGTCAGGGCATGGCCGAGTCGAGTCGGCTACAGTGGCGTTCCGTCAGGTCGCCGCTTGCTGGCGTCATGGGTGATGATGATTGCACTGTTGCCACGCCGGCCCTGGTCAGCGAGTAGGTGGGGGCACTGTTGCCACGCCCGGCTGACCAGAGGCATGGGCGGGGCACTGTGGCTTTGGTCATCAGTTGGTGGAGACTCGTCCCATCGTACGGCCGGGATGGGACGGCCGCTGACCCTCGGCCAGGTTGGAGAATATGCCAAGGGTGGAGTTGGCTTGTTGGGGAAGTCTTGAGTTAGTTGTTGGGGCCGAGTTGAGGAATCTGGCCGGGTTGGAGAGTTTGGCCGGGTTGAGGGACTTGGCCGGGTTGAGTGACCTGGCCGAGTGCGAGCCGGATTGAGGGGCGATGTTGGCCCCATTGTTTTCGACAAGGATCCAGGTTCCATTGCCTGCCTGGGGTTCATCCCCCCGACAATATGTGAATGACATATTGTTGATTGGAAATGATGTAGAATTTTCTGGAAAGCATAAAGGAGTGTTTGAAAGGAGTTTTTCAAAGAAAGACCTCGGTGAAGCTTCTTACATATTGGGCATCAAGATCTATAGAGACAGATCAAGACGCTTGATAAGATTTTTCAATGAGTACATACCTTGACAAGATTTTGAAGTAGTTCAAAATGGAAGAGTCAAAGAAGGAGTTCTTGCCTGTGTTGCAAGGTGTAAAGTTGAGTAAGATTCAAAACCCGACAACGACAGAAAATAGAAAGAGAATGAAAGTCATTCCCTATGCCTCAGTCATAGGTTCTATAAAATATGCTATGTTGTGTACTAGACCTATTGTGTACCTTACCATGAGTTTGGCAAAGGGTATGATAGTGATCCAGGAATGGATCACTGGACAGCGATCAAAGTTATCCTTAGTTACCTAAGAGGACTAAGGAAATATTTCTTGGTTATGGAGGTGACAAAGAGATCGCCGTAAAGGGTAATGTCGATGCAAGCTTTGACACTGATTCGGATGACTCTGAGTCTTAATCTAGATACATATTGAAAGTGGGAGCAATTAGCTAGAGTAGCTCCATGCAGAGCATTGTAGACATAGAAATTTGCGAAATACATACGGATCTGAATGTGACAGACCCGTTGACTAAACTTCTCTCACAAGCAAAACATGATCACACCTTAGTACTCTTTGGGTGTTAATCACATGGCAATGTGAACTAGATTATTGACTCTAGTAAACCCCTTGGGTGCTGATCACATGGCGACGTGAACTATAGGTGTTAATCACATAACGATGTGAACTATTGGTGTTAATCACATGGCGATTTGAACTAGATTATTAACTCTAGTGCAAGTGGGAGACTGAAAGAAATATGCCCTAGAGGCAATAATAAAGTTGTTATTTTATATTTCCTTATATCATGATAAATGTTTATTATTAATGCTAGAATTGTATTAACCAGAAACTTGATACATGTGTGGATACATAGACAAAACACTTTGTCCCTAGTAAGCCTCAACTAGACTACCTCGTTAATCAAAGATGGTTAAGTTTCCTAACCATAGACATGTGTTGTCATTTGATGAACGGGATGACATGATTAGGAGAATGATGTGATGGACAAGACCCATCCGTTAGCTTAGCATAATGATCGTTAAGTTTTATTGCTATTGCTTTCTTCATGTCATATACATATTCCTCTGACTATGAGATTATGCAACTCCCGGATACCGGAGAAATACCTTGTGTGCTATCAAACGTCACAAAGTAACTGGGTGATTATAAAGATGCTCTACAGGTATCTCCAAAGGTGTTTGTTGGGTTGTTATAGATCGCGATTAGGATTTGTCACTCCGAGTACCGGAGAGGTATCTCTGGGCCATCTCGGTAATGCACATCATAATAAGCCTTGCAAGCAATGTGACAAATGAGTTAGTTGCGGGATGATGTATTACGGAACGAGTAAAGAGACTTGCCGGTAACGAGATTGAACTAGGTATACCGACGATCGAATCTCGGGCAAGTAACATACCGGTGACAAAGGGAATAACGTATGTTGTCATTGCGGTACGACCGATAAAGATCTTCGTAGAATATGTAGGAACCATCCAGGTTCCGCTGTTGGTTATTGACCGGAGAGGTGTCTCGGTCATGTCTACATAGTTCTCGAACCCGTAGGGTCCTCACGCTTAACGTTCGATGACGATTTTGTATTATATGAGTTCTGTGATTTGGTGGCCGAATGTTGTTCGGAGTCCCGGATGAGATCACAGACATGACGAGGAGTCTCGAAATGGTCGAGAGGTAAAGATTCATATATAGTACGATAATATTCGGACACCGGAAGTGTTCCGAGGGTACCGGGTACATATCGGGTCACCGGAAGGAGTTCCGGGCATCCCCCCCCCCCCCCCCGGCAACTACATGGGCCTAATGGGCCAAGAAGGGGACAAACCAGCCCCTAGGGGGCTGGTGTGCCCCATGTAGGCCAAAATGGGGGGAAGGAAAGAGGAGAAGAGGGAAGGGAAGGGATTCATCCTCCCCCTTCCTTCTTGTAACACCCCCAGTTTCATGCTACACCAACCCTCCGTGATTAAGCTAATAATTTTGCTAAACAGGAGTTGGTCACCTTTGGTTAAAATCTCATTTGAAATCCCACTTTGAGATCAAATTCAATTTGCAAGTGAATTTTGAAGTTGCACAAAAGTTGCTTCAAAATAGTTCATCATTTAGCCAAAATTCCATAACAAATGATTGTTAAGGAAAACAACATCACCTCCAAGCCAAGATGGACTATAGCAATTAAAACAGTGCCATTTCAGCATTTTAAAATGCTATTCTATTGGTGCAGAATCCAAATGGGTACAGCTGTCCCTCAAACTTTTTGTGGCAGTGCCAAATACTAGAAGGAATTTAAGTGGCCTAGTCCCACATTTTTTTCAAAGTCTTTTGGTAGCCCAAACCTTTCCCTAGCCATCTATGTTTTGAATAAAAAGAGAAAAGCAGAAAATCAGAAAAGTGAAAGGGCCTACCTGGCCTCCGGCCTAACGCCCAGCGCGGCCCAGTCCACCAGGTGCCACTGTCTCCCTCCACCTCTGTTCATGGGGGCACCGTGGACGCCGTGTGGCCGCACATGGCCGGGATGGCCACGTGTCGGCCATCCGCTGCCGTCCCGCACAGATAAGGTCACCGGCGACGCCCCTGCAAACCCTAGATCGCCCACTCGCCCCCGGCTCCCCCATCTCCTCCTCTCTCTCCCTCCCCACCAGATCCCCTCTTCCTTCCCCTTCTGCCAACGCATGTCGTCGCCATTCTTCTCGCACCGCCACGGCGACCGTCGACCCCGAGCTTCACCAACGCCTCCACGAGCTCTGCTGTTCTCAGCTCCTTCATCTCCGACCATCCACAGGAGCTGGGAGGCCCTGCTGAGGGCGTTCTTCTCTGCCCCCTTCTGCCTCTGTCGCCGATGATCCTCATCGTCTTCGGTGAACCCTACAGCTACTAATCCGTCGAGGGCTTTTCTTGGCCGCACGGTGAGCTCCTCTCTCCATCCATTCCTTCTTTTGCGGCCGCATTCGTTCCTAGCTAGTTCGCCACCGTTGTCGTGCCTCTGCTTCCGTCGGCGTGCTCGTAGTTGTGCTGTTGCTACCCGTCGAGCTCAAATGAGCTCAGAATCGTGCTCAGCACGTCCGTGCGAGCCCGTTGCACCCCTCCCTCGCGCTTTGTCAAGCCCCGTACGGCGCCCCCTGGCCACGTCCCCCGTACGCGCCCCCTGGCCGCGACCGGCCGCGTGCCGGCCGTCCCCTAGCCGCACCCCGCCGCTCCCGTCGTCGTGCGCTACGCCCGCAGCTGCCCTTGCCCGTGCGTGCCGACAACTGCTGCTGCTCGCGGCCGCTGCCTGCTGCTTTGCCGCTGTTGCCGCTAGCTTCTGCTGCTGGTTGCTGCTGCGCTGCCATAGCTGCTGCCTGCTTCCTATGCCGTTTTGCCGCCCCCTCTCGCGTGTACGCCCGCTCCGCCCGGCCTCGTCCGCCTCGCCGTGCGCCGGCCCCGCGCCTAGCCCGCGCACCCGCTTGCTGCTGGCGCTGCTCGTCCCCGTTGCGCCCTGCAACGCTCGCCTCCTGCACCCGTCGCTCGCTGTTGCCCCATGAGCCGCTATTGCTTCTTGCTGCACCACCTCCGACCGCGCCTGCCCCGCGCCGGTGTCGGCCGAAGCCCGCCACTGCCCTCTAGCCTGGCCGCCGGTGCTACGAGCGTGCGAGCCCAGCCGCCCCTGCCTCGGTTAATCAGGGGTTAACCCCCCCCCCCCACTAACCCCTACTAAATCCCCTAACCCCCCCCCCCCACTGACAACTGGGCCCCAGGACACTAATTAAAACCTGTTATTATTAATAACAATTATATTTAGGCCATGGGTCACTAACACGTGGATCCCACCGGACCAGTTGACTGGTCAACCGGGACTAGTCAACCGCTGAGTCAGCAGTTGACTGGACCCACTGCTCAGTCACTCTGGTGTATCTTTGGTGCACTGCACTGGGTGCACCTAGCCTTTTCGCTCTCTTTTTTAATTAGATTAAATTCCAGAGAATGTTTAATTCTTAGAAAATTAATATAAAATAAACCATAAGTCGGATGAAAATGTTTTCTATATGAAAGTTGCTCAGAAAAATCCAATGAATCCGAATACGCGGTCCGTTCATTTGTCACATGCCCCTATCATGCTGAACATGGAACTGTCCCCCTCTTTTCTTCTGTCCTGGAAATACCAAACGCCGGGAAAGGCTCTCCGGATGTTTTCCCTCTCCGTCTCCAACGTGTAGTACTGTGTTAAGTCACCCCTAGCACCATGTATTGCCATGTTATGAATTGTGATGCTATGTTTGCTTTATATTTATTGTTTCTTCCCCCTCTTCTCTCCGGTAGACCCCGAGACCGTTGCCGGTGCCACTGTCATCGGCTACGTCACCGACGACCCTTCTTCCCTTTCAGCGGAGCTTCCAGGCAAGCCCTCCCTTTGATCATCCCGATATCGCCCATTCCATTCTCTCATGCTTGCATTAGATTTTCCTACTGTTATTGTTTGCTCCTATTCTGATGCATAGCCTGCTTTTGTAACCTGCTCATTGTACCTTATCGTCTTATCCTAAACTGCTTAGTATAGGTTGGTTAGAGATCCATCACTGACCCCCCCCCCCTTGTCCCAGTTGCCCCGCTTTATGTTCGGTGACTCGATCAACGTGATCGACGTCCAGGCCCCGACACCGCACATCACCCCCCCCCCCTTAGTTGTATGACTCTACAGAGTTACTATCAAGTGCCGAGGGTGATACCTCATCAGCACTTCTGATGTTAACCCTATAGTGTAGCTATTTGGTCCTGGTCATCGAGGGTGATTCCTCCTTAACCACTTTCTATACGACTCTGTCGTGCAACCCCTCAAGTGTGAACCTCGAGGGTGGTTCCTCCTATGTTCACCTTGATGATTACATCGAGTGGAATCCACCGAGGGTGATTCCTCGGGGTTCCCCTGGTGTTTGGACACACGGATACTTGGACTTTACAACTGTTACTTGGAAAGGCGGGTCGCCCCTGAGGGGTACCCACGAGTGATGTGGAGACGGGTTGACCTGGAAGGTACCCGAGAGTTGAATACGAGATGTGTCCGGGCATTCTTAGCCCTTGCCGCAAGTCCTCGAGATGGGTCGACGGGGTCACATCTTTCGTGAGTCTCTGCTCGTGACCGCACTACCAACACACTAATGGTTTGGATATTTGATCCTAGGTGCCTCTGGCCTGATAGCACTAACCATCATGTGGGCATAGTATGGGCGTTCTGCGTCGTATGCATCAGCTCAAGCTTAATAGACGTCATGCGACTGAGCGGCGCACGCCGGGTTGGACTGCGTAAACACCTGCCTTTTTAAGCAGGTAGCTAGGTCTGCTCACCGGCCGCATACACAACATGCAGGAGCGTCCGGGGCGATGGCCCAAGACCCCTGGGGGCATAGGTTTAGTCCGGCGTGCTGACCTCTCTATTAACCCTAGGTCGGGTTGCGGCGTATGATACGTCTCCGTCGTATCTATAATTTTTGATTGTTCCATGCCAATATTCTACAACTTTTACATACTTTTGGCAACTTTTTATACTATTTTTGGGACTAACATATTGATCCAGTGCCCAGTGCCAGTTCCTGTTTGTTGCATGTTTTTTGTTTCGCAGAAAATCCATATCAAACGGAGACCAAACAGGATAAAAACTGACAGAGATATTTTTGGAATATATGTGATTTTTTGGGAAGAAGAATCAACGCGAGACGATGCCCGAGCGGGCCACGAGGCAGGGGCGCGCCCCAGGGGGGTCAGGCGCGCCCTAGACCCTCGTGGCCACCCCGTAAGGCGGTTGGTGCCCTTCTTTCGCCGCAAGAAAGCTAATATCCGGATAGAGATCGTGTCCAAAATTCAGCCCAATCGGAGTTACGAATATCCGGGAATTTAAGAAACGGTGAAAGGCCAGAATCGGGGAGCGCAGAAACAGAGAGAGACAGAGAGACGGATCCAATCTCGGAGGGGCTCTCGCCCCTCCCACGCCATGGAGACCATGGACCAGAGGGGAAACCCTTCTCCCATCTAGGGAGAAGGTCAAGGAAGAAGAAGGAGGAGGGGGGCTCTCTCCCCCTCGCTTCCGGTGGCACCGGAGTGCCGCCAGGGCCATCCTCATCACCGCAATCTACACCAACAACTTCACCGCCGTCATCACCAACTCTTCCCCCCTCTATGCAGCGGTGTAACCCCTCTTTTACCCACTGTACTCTCTACTTAAACATGGTGCTCAACGCTATATATTATTTCCCAATGATGTATGGCTATCCTATGATGTTTGAGTAGATCCGTTTTGTCCTATTGATTAAGTGATGATCGTGATTGGTTTGAGTTGCATGTTTTATTATTGGTGCTGTCCTATGGTGCTCTTCATGTCGCGCAAGCGTGAGGGGTCCCTGCTGTAGGGTTTGCAATATGTTCATGATTTTCTTATGGTGGGTGGCGTGAGTGACAGAAGCACAGACCCGAGTAAGTAGGTTGTTTGCGTATGGGAGTAAAGAGGACTTGATGCCTTATAATGCTATGGTTGGGTTTTACATTAATGATCTTTAGTAGTTGCGGATGCTTGCTAGAGTTCCAATCATAAGTGCATATGATCCAAGTAGAGAAAGTATGTTAGCTTATGCCTCTCCCTCATATAAAATTGCAATAATAATTACTGGTCCAGTTATCGATTCCCTAGGGACAAATAACTTTCTCGTGACAAAAAGCTCTCTACTAAAACTAATTTAGTTGTGTCTTTATCTAAACAGCCCCTACTTTTTATTTACGTGCTCTTTATTATCTTACAAACCTATCCAACAACACCTACAAAGTACCTCTAGTTTCATACTTGTTCTAGGTAAAGCGAACGTTAAGCGTGCGTAGAGTTGTATCGGTGGTCGATAGAACTTGAGGGAATATTTGTTCTACCTTTAGCTCCTCATTGGGTTCGACACTCTTACTTATCGAAAGAGGCTAGAATTGATCCCCTATACTTGTGGGTCATCAAGACCTTTTTCTGACGCCGTTGCCGGGGAGCAATAGCGTGGGGTGAATATTCTCGTGTGTGCTTGTTTGCTTTATCACTAAGTAGTTTTTATTTTTTGTTCTAAGTTGTTCTCTATCTTTAGTTATGGATATGGAACACGAAATACCAAAAAATTAGTGTACTTGCTACTCATGGAGATGGGGAACCTCCTAAAACCCTCGATGCTGGTTATGTGAAAAATATTATGTACTACTTTGATAATCCTGAGAAAACCCCATTCAATTCTGTAATGGGAGACACGTTGGATAAACGTGAATACTTTAGGGATTATCGCTTGACTCAAAAAGGGAAACTATTATGGGATCAAATTCATATGTGGCATTGGTATGCTCGGGAACTATGCTTGAGATATGATTATACTTGTTGCTCTAGGATGAAGGCTCCACACCTTCCCTTTTCATGCAAATTTAATGATAATGAAACCTTGGCTTCTTATGCTAAAGGTATATATGATTAATATGATGTGGAACAAATATAAGAATTCGTTGCTTTTATGGGTGCTTATGAAATCGAATATTTGTTTAAAGAGTGTGAAAATCTTTATGATGATGTTTACAGACCTGAAAATTTTGCTATACTTAAATATTGCTATGAGAATTATGAATATCAATTCCGATATTGATGATTTATTGAGAAAGTCTCCGCTGTCCAAGAAGAGACTAATATTTTGCAGGAGTCTATGGAGAAGAAATTGATGAAACTGTGAGCTCATTGGATGAAAAAGATGATGAGGAGAGCGAAGCACAAAAGAAGGAAGAGTGGATTAGCTACCCGTGCCCACCTTCTAATGAGAGTAACTCTTCAACTCATACATTGTTTAATTTCCCTTCGTGCTTACCGAAGGATGAATTGCTATGATGATTGTTATGATCCCGTTGATTCTTTTGAAATATCCCTTTTTGATGATGCTTGCTATGCTTGTGGCCAAGATGCCAATATGAATTATGCTTATGGAGATGAACTTGCTATAGTTCCTTATGTTAAACATGAAATTGTTGCTATTGCACCCACGCATGATAGTCCTATTATCTTTTTGAATTCTCCCAACTACACTATATCGGAGAAGTTTGCCCTTATTAAGGATTATATTGATGGGTTGCGTTTTACTACTACACATGATGATTTTGATAGATATAATATGCATGTGCTTGCTGCTCCTACTTGCAATTATTATGAGAGAGGAACTACATCTCCGCCTCTCCATGTTTCCAATATGATAAAATTGCAAGAAACTGTTTATACTATGCATTGGCCTTTACTATGTGTGCATGAATTGTTCTTTTATGACATGCCGATGCATAGGAAGAGAGTTAGACTTCGTTGTTGCATGATATATGTTACTTTGTGCTCACTACTAAATCACAAATCATTGTTAATTAAAATTGGCTTTGATATACCTTGGGATCCGGGTGGATCAATTACTTGAGCACTATATGCCTAGCTTAATGGCTTTAAAGAAAGCGCTGCCAGAGAGACAACCCGGAAGTTTTAGAGAGTCATTTATTTCTGTTGAGTGCTTTTATAAAGTTTTAAAAAAAGAGGGGAACCTAAAACTTTTTCAAAAAGAAAAGCGAAAGTGAGAAAGACGAGCATTGTTAAAATGGGAGCTAGCCTTGAACTTTGTTCATGCCCATGGAAACTTTGTGACCCTTGATTACAGAAACTTTTCAACAAAAATAATTATCCCCTTGTACAATTCCATTGTATTATAAAAATAATGTGCCAAGATTTGCCTTTAGGATGTTTACATTGCTTGTTGGTTTGTGCGGTGCAGAACAGAAACTTTGGCTGTAGTGCGCGATTTTACGTTTTTTACTGGAACGTCAAACGGTTCTGAAACTTTTTGCACGGTCTTTCTACACAAAGTTTTTATTTTTCCTAATTTTTGCAGAATTTTTGGAGTACCAGAGGTATGGTGAATGTTCAGATTACTACAGACTGTCCTGTTTAAAACAGATTCTGTTTTTGATGCATTATTTGCTTGTTTTGATGAAACTATCGATTTCTATCAGTGGATTAAGCCATGGAAAAGTTATATTACAGTAGCTACAATGCAAAAACAAAATATGAATTGGTTTTGCAACAGTACTTAGAGTAGTGATTTGCTTTATTATACTAACGGATCTTACCGAGCTTTCTGTTGAGTTTTGTGTGGATGAAGTGTTCGAAGATCGAGGAGGTCTCGATATGAGGAGGAGGAGAGGCAAGAGCTCAAGCTTGGGATGCCCAAGGCACCCCAAGTAAATATTCAAGGAGACTCAAGCGTCTAAGCTTGGGGATGCCCCGGAAGGCATCCCATCTTTCTTCAACAAGTATCGGTATGTTTTCGGATTCGTTTCGTTCATGTGATATGTGCAAATCTTGGAGCGTCTTTTGCATTTAGTTTTCACTTTTCTTTTATGCACCATGCTGGTATGAGATAGTCCTTGGTTGATTTATAGAATGCTCATTGCACTTCACTTATATCTTTTGAGTATGGCTTTATAGAATGCTTCATGTGCTTCACTTATATCATTTGAAGTTTGGATTGCCTGTTTCTCTTCACATAGAAAACCGCCATTTGTAGAATGCTCTTTTGCTTCACTTATATTTGTTAGAGCATGGGCATATCTTTTGTAGAAAGAATTAAACTCTCTTGCTTCACTTATATCTATTTAGAGAGATGACAGGAATTGGTCATTCACATGGTTAGTCATAAAATCCTACATAAAACTTGTAGATCACTGAATATGATATGTTTGATTCCTTGCAATAGTTTTGCGATATAAAGATGGTGATATTAGAGTCATGCTAGTGGGTAGTTGTGGATTGTAGAAATACTTGTGTTGAAGTTTGTGATTCCCGTAGCATGCACGTATGGTGAACCGTTATGTAACGAAGTTGGAGCATGAGATATTTATTGATTGTCTTCCTTATGAGTGGCGGTCGGGGACGAGCGATGGTCTTTTCCTACCAATCTATCCCCCTAGGAGCATGCGCGTAGTACTTTGTTTCAATGACTAATAGATTTTTGCAATAAGTATGTGAGTTCTTTATGACTAATGTTGAGTCCATGGATTATACACACTCTCACCCTTCCATCATTGCTAGCCTCTTCGGTACCGTGCATTGCCCTTTCTCACCTCGAGAGTTGGTGCAAACTTCGCCGGTGCATCCAAACCCCGTGATACGATACGCTCTATCACACATAAGCCTCCTTATATCTTCCTCAAAACAGCCACCATACCTACCTATCATGGCATTTCCATAGCCATTCCGAGATATATTGCCATGCAACTTCCATCATCATCATATACATGACTTGAGCATTTATTGTCATATTGCTTTGCATGATCATAAGATAGCTAGCACGATATTTTCATGGCTTGTCCGTTTTTTGATGTCATTGCTACGCTAGATCATTGCACATCCCGGTACACACCCGGAGGCATTCATATAGGGTCATACTTTGTTCTAGACATCGAGTTGTAATATTGAGTTGTAAGTAAATAAAAGTGTGATGATCATCATTATTAGAGCATTGCCCCAGTGAGGAAAGGATGATGGAGACTATGATTCCCCCACAAGTCGGGATGAGACTCCGGACTTTAAAAAAATAAAAGAGGCCAAAGAAGCCCAAATAAAAAAAGAGGCCAAAGAAGCCCACCAAAAAAGAAAACAAAAAGAAAACAAAAAAAGAGAGAAAAAGAGATAAGGGGCAATGTTACTATCCTTTTACCACACTTGTGCTTCAGAGTAGCACCATGTTCTTCATATGGAGAGTCTCTTGAGTTATCACTTTCATATACTAGTGGGAATTTTCATTATAGAACTTGGTTTGTATATTCCGATGATGGGCTTCCTCAAATGCCCGAGGTCTTCATGAGCAAGCAAGTTGGATGCACACCCACTTAGTTTCCAGTTTGAGCTTTCATACACTTATAGCTCTTAGTGCATCCGTTGCATGGAAATCCCTACTCCTCGCATTGACATCAATTGATGGGCATCCCCATAGCCCGTTGATTAGCCGCGTCGATGTGAGACTTTCTCCTTTTTTGTCTTCTCCATACAACCTCCACCATCATATTCTATTCCACCTATAGTGCTATGTCCATGGCTCACACTCATGTATTGCGTGGAAGTTGAAAAGGTTTGAGAACATCAAAAGTATGAAACAATTGCTTGGCTTGTCATCGGGGTTGTGCATGATTTGAATATTTTGTATGGTGAAGATGGAGCATAGCCAGACTATATGATTTTGTAAGGATAACTTTCTTTGGCCATGTTGTTTTGAAAAGACATGATTGCTTTATTAGTATGCTTGAAGTATTATTGTCTTAATGTCAAATGATAGACTATTGCTTTGAATCACTCGTGTCTTAATATTCATGCCATGATTAGATTATGTGATCAAGATTATGCTAGGTAGCATTCCACATCAAAAATTATCTTTTTTATCATTTACCTACTCGAGGACGAGCAGGAATTAAGCTTGGGGATGCTGATACGTCTCCGTCGTATCTATAATTTTTGATTGTTCCATGCCAATATTCTACAACTTTTACATACTTTTGGCAACTTTTTATACTATTTTTGGGACTAACATATGGATCCAGTGCCCAGTGCTAGTTCCTGTTTGTTGCATGTTTTTTGTTTCGCAGAAAATCCATATCAAACGGAGACCAAACGGGATAAAAACTGACGGAGATTTTTTTTGGAATATATGTGATTTTGGGGAAGAAGAATCAACGTGAGACGATGCCCGAGGGGGCCACGAGGCAGGGGGCGTGCCCCAGCGGGTCAGGCGCGCCCTGGGCCCTCGTGGCCACCCCATAAGGCAGTTGGTGCCCTTCTTTTTCCGCAAGAAAGCTAATATCCGGATAGAGATCGTGTCCAAAATTCAGCCCAATCGGAGTTACGAATCTCCGGGAATTTAAGAAACGGTGAAAGGCCAGAATCGGGGAGCGCAGAAACAGAGAGAGACAGAGAGACGGATCCAATCTCGGAGGGGCTCTCGCCCCTCCCACGCCATGGAGACCATGGACCAGAGGGGAAACCCTTCTCCCATCTAGGGAGAAGGTCAAGGAAGAAGAAGGAGGAGGGGGGCTCTCTCCCCCTCGCTTCCGGTGGCACCGGAGTGCCGCCGGGGCCATCCTCGTCACCGCAATCTACACCAACAACTACACCGCCGTCATCACCAACTCTTCCCCCCTCTATGCAGCGGTGTAACCCCTCTTTTACCCCTTGTACTCTCTACTTAAACATGGTGCTCAACGCTATATATTATTTCCCAATGATGTATGGCTATCCTATGATGTTTGAGTAGATCCGTTTTGTCCTATGGGTTAATTGATGATCGTGATTGGTTTGAGTTGCATGTTTTATTATTGGTGCTGTCCTATGGTGCTCTCCATGTCGCGCAAGCGTGAGGGATCCCCGCTATAGGGTTTGGAATATGTTCATGATTTGCTTATGGTGGGTGGCGTGAGTGACAGAAGCACAGACCCGAGTAAGTAGGTTGTTTGCGTATGGGAGTAAAGAGGACTTGATGCCTTATAATGCTATGGTTGGGTTTTACCTTAATGATCTTTAGTAGTTGCGGATGCTTGCTAGAGTTCCAATCATAAGTGCATATGATCCAAGTAGAGAAAGTATGTTAGCTTATGCCTCTCCCTCATATAAAATTGCAATAATGATTACCGGTCTAGTTATCGATTGCCTAGGGACAAATAACTTTCTTGTGACAAAAAGCTCTCTACTAAAACTAATTTAGTTGTGTCTTTATCTAAACAGCCCCTACTTTTTATTTACATGCTCTTTATTATCTTACAAACCTATCCAACAACACCTAAAGTACCTCTAGTTTCACACTTGTTCTAGGTAAAGCAAACGTTAAGCGTGCGTAGAGTTGTATCGGTGGTCGATAGAACTTGAGGGAATATTTGTTCTACCTTTAGCTCCTCATTGGGTTCGACACTCTTACTTATCGAAAGAGGCTACAATTGATCCCCTATACTTGTGGATTATCAGCGTATCATTTGGCCGAGGCCGGGCATGACCCAAGAAAATGTGTCCGGACGGAGTTAATCGAGCATGGTGGGTAAGTTGGTGCACCCCTGCAGGGAAGAAAACATCTATATATAGCCTGTCCTACGGTAACAGACACTCGGAGTTGTATCCCGGTCGATACAACTAGAACTGGATACTGGATGATGAGGCATGTAATGGATATGATGGCTCCGGGTTTGTATTCTCGCAGGGAGTCGAGGAAGTGATCTCTGGGCGATGTTACAACATACTTACTAATATTATAATATGCCACTCTTATCTCTTCTAATGCTTGGAGCTGCTTGAAGATGCTAGTCTTCGATAAGCTAGGCTTTCCCCTTCTCTTCTGGCATTTTGCAGTTCAGTCCACAGATACTACCCATTTCATTGACACAGATGCATATGTAGTGTAGATCCTTGCTTGCGAGTACTTTGGATGAGTACTCACGGTTGCTTTGCCCCCTCTTTCCCCCCCCCCCTTTTCATTTCTTTTCAGATGTCGCAACCAAATGGTGGAGCCCAGGAACCAGACGCCACCGTCGACGACGACTACTACTACCACGAGGGTGCTTACTACTACGTGGAGGCCGCCGACGACCAAGAGTAGTTAGGAGGCTCCTAGGCAGGAGGCCTTGCCTTTTCGATCGATGTTGCTTTTGTGCTAGCCTTCTTAAGGCAAACTTGTTCAACTTATGTCTGTACTCAGATATTGTTGCTTCCGCTGACTCTTGTGTATTCGAGCTTATGTATTCGAATCCTCGAGGCCCCTGGCTTGTAATATAAAGCTTGTATTATCTTAATTTGTGTCTAGAGTTGTGTTGTGATATCTTCCCGTGGGTCCTTGATCTTGATCGTACACATTTGCGTGTATGGTTAGTGTACGATTGAATCGAGGGCGTCACACTTCTCTCCTCCCTTCTCCTTCCTTCCCCCTCCAGATGAATATGGAAGGGGGAGGCCGAATTGGGAGGCGCCCAAGTAGGATTCCTCCTACTTGGGGCGCCCCTTTGGCTGCCTCTCCCCCTCCAACCTATATATATGAGGGGGAGGCACTAGAACACACAACATTGATTCCTAGCCGTCTGCGGCGCCCCCCTCCACAGTTTACGCCTCCGGTCATATTCACGTAGTGCTTAGGCGAAGCCCTGCGTTGATCACTTCACCATCACTGTCACCACGCCGTCATGCTGACGGAACTCTCCCTCGACACTTTGCTGGATCAAGAGTTCGAGGGACGTCATTGAGTTGAACGTGTGCAGAACTCGGAGGTGTCGTACATTCGGTGCTTGATCGGTCAGAACGAGAAGAATTTCAACTGCGTTGTCAAACGCTTCCGCTTTCGGTCTACGAGGGTACGTGGACACACTCTCCCCCTCTCGTTGCTATGCACCTCATAGATAGATCTTGCGTGAGCGTAGGAAATTTTTGAAATTGCATGCTACGTTTCCCAACATCTAGGTTAATAGGTTAGTCTCAAAAATATTATAAAATAGCATATTAATGCATATAAAACATCCAAAACAGATAATATAATAGCATGGAACAATCAAAAATTATAGATACGTTGGAGACGTATCACTTACCGCGCTGCATTCATGCCGACCCAGAGTACGCGGAGCCTCGCAATCTGACCGGAGGGAGGGAGGGCGGCGCTGACCGACACGATGATACGTCTCCAACGTATTTATAATTTTTGTTTGTTCCATGCTATTATATTATCAATCTTGGATGTTTTATATACATTTACAAGCAACTTTATATCATTTTTTTTGGACTAACATATTAACTTAGTGCCCAGTGCTAGTTGCTGTTTTTTGCTTTTTTTTACTTTGCAGAATATCAGTACCAAATGAAGTCCAAATGCCACTTGGAGATTTTTTTCTGGCAATAAGAGACCCTGGAAGCTTTGGGAGGCCATGAGTAGATGATGGAGTGGCCCACTAAGCACCAGGGCACGCCAGGGGCCTCTGGCGCACCCTGGTGGGTAGTGGGGCTCACAAGCCTCCGTTTGACCTACCTCCGCCTCTATAAATACTCTAAAATTAGGAAACCTACCAGGGAGTCCACGAAATACTTTTTCCGCCACCGCAAGTTTCAGAACCACGAGATCCCATCTAGAGGCCTCTTCCGGCACTCTGCCGGAGGGGGAAACGATCACGGAGGGGTTCTTCATCATCCTTGTTGTCCCTCCGATGATGTGTAAGTAGTTTATCACGGGCCTATGGGTCTATTGTTAGTAGCTAGATGACTTCTTCTATCTTTTTGATCTTCAATACAATGTTCTCCTCGGTGTTCTTGGAGATCTATTTGATGTAATGACTTTTTGCAGTGTGTTTGTTGGGATTCGATGAACTGTGAATTTATGATCAGATCTATCCATGAATATTATTTGAGTTTTCTCTGAACTCTTTTATGCATGATTGTTATAGCCTCGTATTTCTTCTCCGATTTATTGGTTTGGTTTGGTCAACTAGGTTGATTTATCTTGCCATGGGAAGGGGTGCTTTGTGATGGGTTTGATCTTGCGGTGCTCAATCTCAGTGACAGAAAAAGACATGACACGCATGTATCGTTGCTATTAAGGGTAACAAGATGGGATTTATTTCATCCGTGAGTTTATGTTATCTACATCATGTCATTTTTCTTAAGGAGTTACTTCGTTCTTTCGTGAACTTAATACACTAGATGCATGCTGGATAGCGGTCAATGTGTGTAGTAATAGTAGTAGATGCAGAATCATTTCGGTCTGCTTGTCTCGGACATGATGGCTATATACATGAACATTGCCTTGGATATCATTATAATTATTTTCTTTTCTGTCAATTTCCCAACAGTAATTTGTTTACCCTCTGTATGCTATTTTTATGAGAGAAGTCTTTAGTGAAAACTATGGCCCCTGGGTCTATTTCTATCATATATTAAAACCGAAAATACATTGCTGCAAATTTCTTTTATTAATTTTATTTTGTATTTTTTTCAGTCTATCTATCAAAATCTATACAATTTAATCTTGCTCGTAACCATTGAGGGATTGACAACCCCTCGACGTGTTGTGTTGCAATTATTTGTTGTTTGTGTGCAGGTGTTGTTTACATAGTGTTGCTTGGTTCTCCTACTGGATTGATAACCTTGGTTTCATAACTGAGGGAAATACTTATCTCTAATGCACTGCATCATCATCTCCTCTTCGAGGAAATCCTAATGCAGCTCACAAGTAGCACATGACCTCTGGGCAGTCACCCCTTCAATGCGGACGCAGGTTTCCGAGGAACCAACTCCAGCTGCTGCGCCGCATTGAAGCGGCTGACCGGCCCTTCGCATGGCCTGGACGCGGATATTTAAGCCGTGCTCCGGCGCCGTCCACATCGCATCCTCCTCCTTCCTCCTTCCTCCTCCTCATCCTCCTCCTCCTCGCCACACCCCCTCCACATCTCCGGCGATGGGCAAGTCCTGGGCGTCGGCGCCCGCAGGCGGGATCTGGCGGCTTGTGGAGACGCTGCCCTCAGACTCCGGGGTCGTCATCCTCGTCGGCTAGCGGTGACTCGACGCGGGCGGAGATCATCATCTCCTCCAGCGACGAGGAGGACCAGCAACCGTCGTTGCCGCCGCCACAGTCCGCGTCAGCGGTGCCGGGCCAGGTCTACGCCCGCACCGACACGGAGTTCGAGGAGCAGATGGATCTGATGCTCTATCGCTCCTTCGTCAACACTAACGGTCCAGCTCCATCACTGGGGCGCTCCTCCCTGTGAAGCCGGAGCCGGCGTCCCCTCCACGCTCTTCACCGCCGCGCAGCAGCGGCGTCCAAATCGGACATTCCATCAAGGAAGAGCGGCTCTTGCCTCCACAGCCTCGGCGCACCATGTAGGAAGAGCGGCTCTCGCCATAGCACCGCGCACCATGAAGGTGGAGTGGCTTTCACTGCCGTCCCTCTACGTCGTGAAGGGGGGGCGCCACTCGCCGCCGCCCCGCTGCATCGTCAAGGAGGAGTTGTTTGGGAATGTTGCATGCAAATCAAAAAACTTCTTACGAATCACCCAAGATATATCTATGAGAAGAATAGCAGCAAGAGGGAAGAGTGTGTCTACGTACCCTCGTAGACCGTTAAGCGGAAGCATATATTACGCGGTTGGTAGTCGTACTCTTCGCGATCTGATCACGATCCAAACCGATCTAGCATTGAACGGACGACACCTCCGAGTTTAGCGCACGCGCGGCTCGGTGACGTCTCCGACTCCTCGATCCAGCAAGCGAGGGCAGAGATGTAGATGGGATCACAACCAGCATGACGGCGTGATGGTGGTGGAATTTCGGCAACGCTTCGCTAAGCGAAAAACTGGGGACAAGGATTATGCCGAGAGGAAAAACGGGGCAGCAACCAAGTCCAATCTATTAGGGGGCTTTGTTGCGCCCCTTCCCCTTTATTTATATGCGTGGGAGGGCTAGGAGTCCATCCCCTCCACCCCATATGGCTGGCGCACCAAGGGGAGAAGAGTTGGACTCCTAGTCCTTCTCCCCTTGGCCTCATGGGTCTTTGGGGCTGGTGCACCCAGCCAAAAGAGGCCGAGCTCCTCCCCTTACCCCATGATGGCCCTCGGGACATGGTGGACCCATTTTGTGGACTTTCGCCCCCCCTTCCGGAATCCTCAGAAGCTTCTGGAAGCTTCCCAGTACAATACCGAAAAATAGTTTTTTCCAGAATCCCAAAAAATCACTTTTCATATATAAATCTTTACTCTAGACTATTCTGGAGCTCCTTGTGATGTCCTGGATCTTATTCGGGACTCCGAACAACTTTCGGTCACCAATACAAATATCCCAATTCTACTCTAGTGTCATCGAACGTTAAGCGCGCGACCCTGGAGGTTCGAGAATCATGTAGACATGATCGAGACACCTCTCCGGTCAATAACCAACAGCAGGACTTGGATGCCCATTGGTTCCTACATATTCCACGAAGATCTTCATCGGTTGAACCACGATGTCAAGGATTCAGTTAATCATGTATGCAATTCCCTTTGTCTAGTGATATGTTACTTGTCCGAGATACGATCGTCGGTATCTGCATACCTAGTTCAATCTCGTTATCGGCAAGTCTATTTACTCATTCCGTAATACAAGATCCCGTGACTAACTCTTTAGCCACCTTGCTTGCAAGCTCTTTACGATGTTGTATTACCGAGAGGACCCAGAGATATCTCTCCGTCATATGGAGTGACAAATCCCAGTCTCAATCCATGCCAACCCGACGGACACCTTCAGAGATATCTGCAGAGCATATTTATGATCACCCAGTTACGAAGTGATGTTTGATAGCACACAAGGTATTCCTCCGGTATATGGGAGTTGCATGATCTCATGGTCTTAGGAATAGATACTTGACATGAAGAAAGTTGTAGTAATAAACTTAAGTGATACGATCGTATGCTAAGCTTACAGTTTGGTCTTGTCCATCACATCATTCTCCTAATGATGTGATCTCATTATCAAATAACAACTCATGTAAATGGATAGAAAACCTTAACCATCTTTGATCAACGAGCCAGTCTAGTAGAGGCTTGATACGTCTCCAACGTATCTATAATTTTTGATTGTTCCATGCTATTATATTATCCTTCTAAGATGTTTTATATGCATTTATATGCTATTTTATATGATTTTTGGGACTAACCTATTAACCCAGAGCCCAGTGCCAGTTTCTGTTTTTTTCGTTGTTTTTGAGTATTGCAGAAAAGGAAAACCAAACGGAGACCAATTGACCTGAAAATTGACGGAGCTTATTTTTGGACCAGAAGAAGGCCACGGAGTCAAGGAGTTGGGCCAGAAGAGTCATGGGCTGCCCACGAGGGTGGAGGGCGCACCCACCCCCTGGGCGCGCCCCCTGCCTCGTGGATAGCCCGGAGACCCCCCTGACTTGTTCCCGACGCCAAAACCTCTCATATATACCCAAACTTCCAGAACATAACCTAGATCGGGAGTTCCGCCACCGCAAGCCTCTGTAGCCACCAAAAACCAATCGGGACCCTGTTCCGGCACCCTGTCGGAGGGGGGATCCCTCACCTGTGGCCATCTTCATCATCCCGGCGATCTCCATGACGAGGACGGAGTAGTTCACCCTCGGGGTTGAGGGTATGTACCAGTAGCTATGTGTTTGATCTCTCTCTCTCGTGTTCTTGATTTGGCACGATCTTGATGTATCGCGAGCTTTGCTATTATAGTTGGATCTTATGATGTTTCTCCCCCTCTACTCTCTTGTAATGGATTGAGTTTTCCCTTTGAAGTCATCTTATCCGATTGAGTCTTTAAGGATTTGAGAACACTTGATGTATGTCTTGCATGTGCTTATCTGTGGTGACAATGGGATATTCACGTGATCCACTTGATGTATGTTTTGGTGATCAACTTGCGGGTTCCGTTTGTGAACTTATGCATAGGGGTTGGCACACGTTTTCGTCTTGACTCTCCGGTAGAAACTTTGGGGCACTCTTTGAAGTTCTATGTGTTGGTTGAGTAGATGAATCTGAGATTGTTTGATGCATATCGTATAATCATACCCACGGATACTTGTGGTGACATTGGAGTATCTAGGTGACATTAGGGTTTTGGTTGATTTGTATCTTAAGGTGTTATTCTAGTACGAACTCTATGATAGATTGAACGGAAAGAATAGCTTCGTGTTATTTTACTACGGACTCTTGAATAGATCGATCCGAAAGAATAACTTTGAGGTGGTTTCGTACCCTACAATAATCTCTTCGTTTGTTCTCCTCTATTAGTGACTTTGGAGTGACTCTTTGTTGCATGTTGAGGGATAGTTATATGATCCAATTATGTTATTATTGTTGAGAGAACTTGCACTAGTGAAAGTATGAACCCTAGGCCTTGTTTCCTAGCATTGCAATACCGTTTACGCTCACTTTTATCGCTTGTTACCTTGCTGTTTTTATAAATTCGGATTACAAAAACCTATATCTACCATCCATATTGCACTTGTATCACCATCTCTTCGCCGAACTAGTGCACCTATACAATTTACCATTGTATTGGGTGTGTTGGGGACACAAGAGACTCTTTGTTATTTGGTTGCAGGGTTGCTTGAGAGAGACCATCTTCATCCTACGCCTCCCACGGAATTATAAACCTTAGGTCATCCACTTGAGGGAAATTTGCTACTGTCCTACAAACCTCTGCACTTGGAGGCCCAACAACGTCTACAAGAAGAAGGTTGCGTAGTAGACATCAAGCAGTTTCTGGCGCCGTTGCCGGGGAGGTTAGTGCTTGAAGGTATATCTTTAGATCTTGCAATCGAATCTTTTTGTTTCTTGTTTTATCACTAGTTTAGTTTATAAAAGAAATCTACAAAAAAATGGAATTGAGGGTGCCTCATATGCTTCATCTTTTTAATATCTTTCATGAGAATAAGGATTCTGATAATTGTGCTCAATTGCTAGAGGAAGAATGCATTAGAATGTTTGGCACTAAATCTTTGAATGATGAACATGATTGCAATGTTGTTAGTATGAACTCTTTGAATATTCATAGTACTAATGATGATTGCACTAGTCATGATGAAAATGTCTCTTATAAGCATGTCAATTTTTGTGGAGTGCATAGAGTTTGCAAGTACACACCAAATAGGGAAGATAGATTTTGCAAGAGGCATAAGTATTTAGAAACCAAATGGTTGCAAGAGAGGCTAGATGTTTGTGCTGAAAATTTAAAATTTCTTTACCATACTTGTGAACTTTGCAATGAACATGGTTATTTAAATCTCTAATGCAAATTGTTTCATGATCGTATCGTGTCCAAAAATTGTGATGACTTGATTTCCCTTGCACATCATAATGAACTTAGTTTGCTTTTGGGTTATGAAGAAATGAAACGTATAACTAAGCATATTCCAGAATATAACCTTGAGAAATTCCTCGATATTGATCTAGAAGAAATTTTTATGTATTGCGCGGTGAATTGCATTGAAAATCCTTATATTGCCAATTACATAAAGAAAAGAAAACAAATAGAAGATGAAGAGAATACTAATGAAAGGGAAGAGACTTCCCAATATCCTCCTATTATTTCTTATGATGAATCAGGCAACGAGGAGGAGCTTTGTATTCAACCCATCTCATTAATAAGGAGCTCGAAAAAGAGGGTTAAACCCACACATGATGTGAAGAAGAAAAAGGAAAGACGGAGAAGCAAAGGTAGAAAGGTATCCCTCCCAAATGATGTTGCTCCTATTACTCATTGTGATGATGATAATTGCTATACTATTGGTGTTATCTATACTATTAATGATGAGAGTGATTATGCTTATGATATGAAAAGACCCAAGCTTGGGGATGCTATGTTTGATGAGAATGACATGTTTGAGAATATATTTTCTGCAATTAATGTTTGTCCCAAACTTGGGGATGCTATGTTTAATGAAGATGATATTTTTAGCCTCCCAAGTTTTGATGAGCAAATTTATTATGATGTTAGCATGCCTCCTACTTATGATGATTATTGTGATGATACTTATGCTATAAAGAGTAGTGATGATTATATTTATAAAACTTGTCATGATTATGAGTACCCTTTCTCTGAACATTACTCTTTTAATGTGGAAACAATTTGTAGTATTCGAGTCTCTTATGATACTCCCACTATTCCGAATGAGAAGAATTTTGCTTATGTGGAGAGTAATAAAACTTCTATGCTTGTAGATCATGAAAATAATGCTTTATGTGATGGTTATATTGTTGAATTCATTCATGATTCTACTGAAAATTATTATGAGGGAGGAACATATGCTTGTAGGAGTTGCAATAATATCAAGCTTCCTCTCTATGTGCTTAAAATTTTGAAGTTATGCTTGTTTTGCCTTCCTATGCTAGTTGATTATTGTTCCCATAAGTTGTTTCCTCAAAAAAATACCTATGCATAGGAAGTGGGTTAGACTTAAATGTGCTAGTCATATTCTTCATGATGCTCTCTTTATGTTTCAAATCTTATCTTTTATGTGAGCATCATTGAAATCATCATGCCTAGCTAGGGGCGTTAAACGTTAGTGCTTGTTGGGAGGTAACCCAATTTTGTTTTTGTTCCTTGCTTTTCGTTCCTGTTTAGTAATAAATAAATCATCTAGCCTCTGTGTAGATGTGGTTTTATGTTTTAATTAGTGTTTGTGCCAAGTAAGACCTATGGGATAGTTAATTTGATCTTGCTGTAAAAACAGAAACTTTGCGCTCAGTCCCAGAATTGTTAAAAATCACCAGAACGTGATAAATTACTGATTCTTTTTGCAGAAGATGAACAAACAAATTACCTAGGACTTCCTGTTTTATCAGAATTTTTGGAGTTCCAGAAGTATACGTTTGATACTGATTACTACAGACTGTTCTGTTTTTGACAGATTCTGTTTTTCATTGTGTTGTTTGCTTATTTTGATGAATCTATGAGTAGTATCGGAGGGTATGAACCATAGAGAAGTTGGAATACAGTAGATATTACACTAATATGAATTTAGAATGAGTTCACAACAGTACCTAAAGTGGTGATTTATTTTCTTATACTAACGGAGCTTACGAGTTTTCTGTTAAGTTTTGTGTTGTGAAGTTTTCAAGTTTTGGGTAAAGATTCGATGGACTATTGAATAAGGAGTGGCAAGAGCCTAAGCTTGGGGATGCCCAAGGCACCCCAAGGTAATATTCAAGGACAACCAAAAGCCTAAGCTTGGGGATGCCCCGGATGGCATCCCCTCTTTCGTCTTTGTTCATCGGTAACTTTACTTGGAGCTATATTTTTATTCACCACATGATATATGTTTTGCTTGGAGTGTCATTTTATTTTATTTTGTTTTGCTTGCTGTTTGAATAATATCCCAAGATCTGAAATTCTTAAATGTTAGAGAATCTTCACATAGTTACATAATTATATAGCTACTCATTGATCTTCACTTATATCTTTCGGAGTAGTTTGTCGTTTGCTCTAGTGCTTCACTTATATCTTTTAGAGCACGATGGTAGTTCTATTTTGAAGAAATAGATGAACTCTCATGCTTCACTTATATTATTTTGTGAATCTTTAGAACAGCATGGTAATTTGCTTTGGTTATGAATTTAGTCCTAATATGATGGGCATCCAAGAGGGATATAATAAAAACTTTCATATAAAGTGCATTGAATACTATGAGAAGTTTGATTCCTTATGATTGTTTTGAGATATGAAGATGGTGATATTAGAGTCATGCTAGTTGAGTGGATGTGAATTTGATAAATACTTGTTCTAAAGTTTGTGATTCCCGTAGCATGCACGTATGGTGAACCGTTATGTGATGAAGTCGGAGCGTGATTTATTTATTGATTGTCTTCCTTATGAGTGGCGGTCAGGGACGAGCGATGGTCTTTTCCTACCAATCTATCCCCCTAGGAGCATGCACGTAGTACTTTGTTTCGATAACTAATAGATTTTTGCAATAAGTATATGAGTTCTTTATGACTAATGTTGAGTCCATGGATTATACGCACTCTCACCCTTCCACTATTGCTAGCCTCTCTAATACCGCGCAATTTTTGCCGGTATCATACACCCACCATATATCTTCCTCAAAACAGCCACCATACCTACCTATCATGGCATTTCCATAGCCATTCCGAGATATATTGCCATGCAACTTACCACCGTTCCGTTTATTATGACACGCTCCATCATTGTCATATTGCTTTGCATGATCATGTAGTTGACATCGTATTTGTGGCAAAGCCACCGTTCATTATTTTCATACGTGTCACTCCTGATTCATTGCATATCCCGGTACACCGCCGGAGGCATTCACATAGAGTAATATTTTTTTCTAAGTATTGAGTTGTAATTCTTGAGTTGTAAGTAAATAAAAGTGTGATGATCATCATTATTAGAGCATTGTCCCAAGTGAGGAAAGGATGATGGAGACTATGATTCCCCCACAAGTCGGGATGAGACTCCGGACTAAAAAAGAGAGGCCAAAAAAAGAGAAAAGGCCCAAATAAAAAAAATTAGAGAAAAAGAGAGAAGGGACAATGTTATTATCCTTTTTCCACACTTGTGCTTAAAAGTAGCACCAGGATCTTCATGATAGAGAGTCTCCTATGATATCACTTTCACATACTAGTGGGAACTTTACATTATAGAATTTGGCTTGTATATTCCAATGATGGGCTTCCTCAAATTGCCCTAGGTCTTCGTGAGCAAGCAAGTTGGATGCACACCCACTTAGTTTATTTTGTTGAGCTTTCATACACTTATAGCTCTAGTGCATCCATTGCATGACAATCCCTATTCACTCACATTGATATTTATTAATGGGCATCTCCATAGCCTGTTGATACGCCTAGTTGATGTGAGACTATCTTCTCCTTTTTGTCTTCTCCACAAACCACCATTCTATTCCACCTATAGTGCTATGTCCATGGCTCACGCTCATGTATTGCGTGAAAGTTAAAAAAAGTTTGAGAACATCAAAAGTATAAAACAATTGCTTGGCTTGTCATCGGGGTTGTGCATGATTTAAATATTTTGTGTGACGAAGATAGAGCAAAGCCAGACTATACGATTTTGTAGGGATAACTTTCTTTGGCCATGTTATTTTGAGAAGACATGATTGCTTTATTAGTATGCTTGAAGTATTATTGTTTTCATGTCAATATTAAACTTTTGTTTTGAACTTATGGATCTGAATATTCTTGCCACAATAAAGAAGATTACATTGATAAATATGTTAGGTAGCATTCCACATCAAAAATTCTGTTTTTATCATTTACCTACTCGAGGACGAGCAGGAATTAAGCTTGGGGATGCTAATACGTCTCCAACGTATCTATAATTTTTGATTGTTCCATGCTATTATATTATCCTTCTAAGATGTTTTATATGCATTTATATGCTATTTTATATGATTTTTGGGACTAACCTATTAACCCAGAGCCTAGTGCCAGTTTCTGTTTTTTTTCGTTGTTTTTGAGTATCGCAGAAAAGGAAAACCAAACGGAGACCAATTGACCTGAAAATTGACGGAGCTTATTTTTGGACCAGAAGAAGGCCACGGAGTCAAGGAGTTGGGCCAGAAGAGTCCCGGGCTGCCCACGAGGGTGGAGGGCGCGCCCACCCCCCTGGGCGCGCCCCCTGCCTCGTGGACAGCCCGTAGACCCCCTGACTTGTTCCCGACACCAAAACCTCTCATATATACCCAAACTTCCAGAACATAACCTAGATCGGGAGTTCCGCCGCCGCAAGCCTCTGTAGCCACCAAAAACCAATCGGGACCCTGTTCTGGCACCCTGTCGGAGGGGGGATCCCTCACCTGTGGCCATCTTCATCATCCCGGCGATCTCCATGACGAGGAGGGAGTAGTTGTGACGCCCCAAGACCGGTGATTCAGAAGACTTCCATATATTTCGTGATGTCCGTGTGTTTCTTTTTGCTTGCTCTATTTATTTTGCATTGCATCATGTCATCATGCCATCATGTCATTTAATTTTTTAAAACTCAACTAAGTAAATTGCATGGATCTTCGATCCATTTAAATCGAGGGAAATGCACATGGTGATTTCTCTTTATAACATATATCCTCCCAATATTATTAGGGAGCTATATTAAAATATTCCATTAAATTGGAGTACACCATAACACACTTGCATAATAATTCCGTGCCTTTTTTGCTTCAAGTTTGGTCTGCAAACTCTGCCCTAAATTCTTTCTTCACTTTCCGGAGCTCCACAAAAAATCCGAACATTTTTGGACCTTCCCAACCCTCACTTCTTATTCAAATCATTTGAATTTATATCTTTCAATCAGGCCACTTCTATTTTTCCTGGATCAAGCGCATTTTTATGAGCCCGGGAAAATTGTCCGCATGCGCAAATTCTTTCCCTAACCCTCTCTTTCTTTTCTTCTCTCTAATTCTTTTCTTCTAAAGAATAAGAGGGAGAAGAGAGCCCAGGCCTCTGGCCACTTCCTTCTCTACCGGGCCGGCCTCTAAGGCCCAGCCGCACCCCGCTGTTAACCCTAGCCCTGACCCCCCTCCTCTCGATCTCTCCCTCTCGTACTCCCACACCGCCGCCACACACACGCATCGCACAGGAGAGGAGCGCACGCGCCCGATCCCCATGGCGCCCCTGTTCCCGGTGCCCGTGGCCCTCGACGCTCGCCGGCGCTGCAGTTCTTCTCCAGTTCGTCGTCGTCCTCGCCTCGCCTCTGCCCTGACCCTGCCGCGGCCACCTCTCCTCGCCGCCGTCGCGCCCCCTTCCATCTCCAGCCGCTCCTCTGCAGCTCCTCCCCTGCCTCGTCCTCCGGTTGGGGTGCTCCAAGATCGCGCCCGCCGCTGCAGTTCGCCGCGCCTCCGCCTCCAGCCATCACCAACGTCCGGCCACGTCCTCGCCTTGTACCCCGCCACCGCCGGAGCTGCTCCGTCCGCCTCGCGCTAGAGCCGTCGTTCCCGCGCCGCCGCCGTTCCCGTGCCATCGACCTTCCCTTCGGCCTCTGTTGTCGCACCTCTGCGGTTCACGATTGCCCTCTGCCTCGAGTCCGAGCTCGAGCCCTGCCCGACGCTGCCATGGACAGCCACCTCGCCTGCATCCTCTCGTCGGCCCTCTCTGCCTGCTGCCGTTCTGCCATCTCCGGCCAACTCTACTGCCACCGCTGCTGCCTTGACCTCCCCTGGTTCAGCTTGTTTTGAATGAACAGCAGCCCGATGGCTTCTCTGCTCCAAGATCCTTCTGCACGCCAAGGCCCGGTGCACCCCTCGATTCGCCAAGTACCACGACACCCACGTTCGCCTGCAGAATGTGTACCACTACCGTCGCAAGAACCGAGACCGGCAAGTCTGGAGACCGCCAAGTACACCTTCGGTTCACCAAGTACCTCACCGGACGTCTACGACCCGTGTACAACTACCGTCGCCAAGACCGGACCGACAAGTACCCCAACAACGTGTGTACCACTACCGTCGACCTCGAAGACTCCGTGGACGTCAAGTTCCTTGACGTGACCCCGAACATCTACGGAGTGTGTACAACTACGAAACGTGTACAACCACTTCCCCTACGACCCGTGAACGACTACTTCCCTCGACGATTTTGAACCGCCCCGAAATGCACGCTTCAAAGGTATAACCGCCGAGACGATGACCCGTGGACGAATGCATGTTGTATGAGATGCTCGTGTTTGCACCGTGTCCGAGAGAGGTCTTTGCACGTTCCTCGATTGCCATGCCGCCGTACCGTGGGAACCCGGAATCCGGGAGCACCCCACCATCCTTGCATGACACGCTCACGCCCACTTCTTTTGCACCGGTATCTCCATGAGCTACCGGAACCGATATGTTGCCGTGGCATCATTTTCGGATTCGTTGCCGTGGCACCCCTTTCTTCCACCACGGTGACAAATGCTTCATAACATGCTCATGTCAACATTTTCATAAAATGGCATAAAACTTGCATTTTCATCCGCATCATGACAACAACATTTAAAATGTTTATTATTGTTGTTTCCTTTAAATTGCTAAATGACATATGGGGATTTTCCGGAATTGTTGTTTGTTATTTCCGGCCTCATTTAAACTTACCTAAATAGTTAGTTTTCATATGCTTCACCTCTTGCCATGTTAATCTACATTTAATATTGATGAGTACCATAAATGAGAGCGAACTAAATGATTGAATGTGGTGTTTCGTCAATATGCAACTCGTTGCAAATTGAGCTCCACTTAATTTGTAGAATTGTTTGTTGCACTTTGCCATGCCATGCCTCATTAAACCGGACATGCATCATACTTGATTGTGCACCGTGCCATGTTGATGTGATGGTTGTTTACTATGTTGTTTGTTTCTTTCCAGGTTGCCTCTCTCGTTAGCTTCGGTTTCATTCCGGAGTTGTGAGGATTCGTTCGACTTCGTCTGTTTGTCTTCTTCATGGACTCGTTCTTCTTCCTAGCGGGATCTTAGGCAAGATGACCATACCCTCGAAATCACTTCTATCTTTGCTTGCTAGTTGTTCGCTCTATCACTATGTTGCGCTACCTACCACTTGCTATATCATGCCTCCCATGTTGCCATGTCAAGCCTCTAACCATCCTTTCCTAGCAAACCGTTGTTTGGCTAAGTTACCGCTTTTGCTCAGCCCTTCTTATAGCGTTGCTAGTTGCAGGTGAAGTTGAAGTTGGTTCCATGTTGGAACATGGATATGTTGGGATATCACAATATCTCTTATTTAATTAATGCACCTATATATTTGGTAAAGGGTGGAAGGCTCGGCCTTATGCCTGGTGTTTTGTTCCACTCTTGCCGCCCTAGTTTCCGTCATACCGGTGTTATGTTCCTTGATTTTGCATCCCTTACGCGGTTGGGTGATTTATGGGACCCCTTGACAGTTCGCTTTGAATAAAACTCCTCCAGCAAGGCCCAACCTTGGTTTTACCATTTGCCTATCACCTATTTCTTTTCCCTAGGGAGTCGCGCTCCCGAGGGTCATCTTTATTTAACCCCCCCCCCCGGGCCAGTGCTTCTCTAAGTGTTGGTCCGAACCGAGCAGCCTGCGGGGCCACCTCGGGGAAACTCGAGGCCTGGTTTTACTCGTAGCTTGACTTATCCGGTGTTGCCCTGAGAACGAGATATGTGCAGCTCCTATCGGGATTGTCGGCACATCGGGCGGCTTTGCTGGTCTTGTTTTACCATTGTCGAAATGTCTTGTAAACCGGGATTCTGAGACTGATCGGGTCTTCCCGGGAGAAGGAATATCCTTCGTTGACCGTGAGAGCTTATAATGGGCTAAGTTGGGACACCCCTGCAGGGTATAAACTTTCGAGAGCCGTGCCCGCGGTTATGTGGCAGATGGGAATTTGTCAATGTCCGGTTGTAGAGAACTTGACACTTGACTTAATTAAAATGCATCAACCGTGTGTGTAACCGTGATGGTCTTTTTCGGCGGAGTCCGGGAAGTGAACACGGCTTTTGGGTTATGTTTGACGTAAGTAGGGGTTCAGGATCACTTCTTGATCATTGCTAGTTGACGACCGTTCCGTTGCTCCTCTTCTCGCTCTTATTTGCGTATGTTAGCCACCATATATGCTTAGTGCTTGCTGCAGCTCCACCTCACTACCTTTTCCTACCCATAAGCTTAAATAGTCTTGATCTCGCGGGTGTGAGATTGCTGAGTCCGCGTGACTCACCAGATACTTCCAAACAGTTGCAGGTGCCGACGATACCAGTGCAGGTGATGCTACCGAACTCAAGTGGGAGTTCGACGAGGACCTTGCTCGTTACTATGTTTCGTTTCCTGTTGATCAGTAGTGGAGCCCAGTTGGGACGATTGGGGATCTAGCATTTGGGGTTGTCTTCTTTTCTTTTGGTTCCGTAGTCGGACCTATGTGTGTACTCTGATTGATGTATGTTTTATTTATGTATTGTGTGAAGTGGCGATTGTAAGCCAACTCTTTATCCCATTCTTGTTCATTACATGGGATTGTGTGAAGATGACCCTTCTTGCGACAAAACCACAATGCGGTTATGCCTCTAAGTCGTGCCTCGACACGTGGGAGATATAGCCGCATCGTGGGCGTTACAGTAGTTCACCCTCGGGGCTGAGGGTATGTACCAGTAGCTATGTGTTTGATCTCTCTCTCTCTCTCTCTCGTGTTCTTGATTTGGCACGATCTTGATGTATCGCGAGCTTTGCTATTATAGTTGGATCTTATGATGTTTCTCCCCCTCTACTCTCTTGTAATGGATTGAGTTTTCCCTTTGAAGTCATCTTATCGGATTGAGTTTTTAAGGATTTGAGAACATTTGATGTATGTCTTGCATGTGCTTATCTGTGGTGACAATGGGATATTCACGTGATCCACTTGATGTATGTTTTGGTGATCAACTTGCGGGTTCCGTTTGTGAACTTATGCATAGGGGTTGGCACACGTTTTCGTCTTGACTCTCCGGTAGAAACTTTGGGGCACTCTTTGAAGTTCTATGTGTTGGTTGAGTAGATGAATCTGAGATTGTTTGATGCATATCGTATAATCATACCCACGGATACTTGTGGTGACATTGGAGTATCTAGGTGACATTAGGGTTTTGGTTGATTTGTATCTTAAGGTGTTATTCTAGTATGAACTCTATGATAGATTGAACGGAAAGAATAGCTTCGTGTTATTTTACAACGGACTCTTGAATAGATCGATCCGAAAGAATAACTTTGAGGTGGTTTCGTACCCTACAATAATCTCTTCGTTTGTTCTCCTTTATTAGTGACTTTGGAGTGACTCTTTGTTGCATGTTTAGGGATAGTTATATGATCCAATTATGTTATTATTGTTGAGAGAACTTGCACTAGTGAAAGTATGAACCCTAGGCCTTGTTTCCTAGCATTGCAATACCGTTTACGCTCACTTTTATCGCTTGTTACCTTGCTGTTTTTATAAATTCAGATTACAAAAACCTATATCTACCATCCATATTGCACTTGTATCACCATCTCTTCGCCGAACTAGTGCACCTATACAATTTAGGGCTTATTCCATCTGTGCCCCCAATTCCTTAGTTGTGCTCAGTTTTCCCCACGCTTCAAACTTTTGCTCACTTTTCCCCACTCCCTTAGCTGAAACTCTCACAAATGTTCATAACAGACGTTTGCCGTCTTGGCCGTTAACTGACTTGTGGGGCCACGTTGGACTCTGTTGACTGTGGTTGTGGCTTCGCTGGTTGGGCCGTGTTTGTGTTCATAGGACGGGCCCGTTAGTTTGTTGGGAATAAATTAAAAAAGCCTTCTATCGATGGATGCAGCCTGCTATGCATGCCCGGCTTTGGCATCGATTTAGCCTGCTATGCATGCGAACACCGCCACGCACGCATCTAGTGACCTAGACCTAAACGCATGCATGCACGCCGAGACGCACGCATCGATCCTTGCCGCCCGGTTGCCGGTGGATTTAGTCGCTCCGCAGCGTCGTTTCACGCGTCGCAGGCATACGTGCCGGTGGCAGAAGGGGCAGGCTGCACGCACGCTCGCGTCTATGTCGAGGCATCGGTTCACGCCGCACGAGTGCCGCTCGATTCAGTTGTGGGAGGCAGGCAGCCGCCAACGCAGAGCACGCAGAAGGGGGAGGCAGGCAGCCGCCAACGCAGAGCACGCAGAAGGGGGAGGCAGGCAGCCGCCAACGCAGAGCACGCAAAGCACGTTCGCATGGATTCACGTTCACACATTTATGATCGCATCGGTTCACGCACGCACTGAGTCACGATCTACGCCGTTTGCGCGTGTACCCACTTCGTCTCTCCTGGCTATTTAAACTGCCCTTCATTGCCTCTTCTTCTACAGATCCATCTGCGCCTCCCACTTCTCTTCTTCCCCCAAAAGCCAAAGCCGTTCCACTCAGCGAAGCGTTTCAAGATGCAGTACAACGGGCCGACGTTCCAAGCGCCGCCCACCGTGCCGGAACGGCGGTACCCCGCCAACGTCGTCGTCGAGGCATCGCTCCGCGTGTGGGCGATCTCACGCTGGAGGGGTAGCACTGAGCTTGCACGGGGGTTCCTCCGTGCGGGCTTCCACCACCTCCCGCCGGGCTCGCCGCCCATGTTCAACCTCGTGGAGCAGCGTCCCCACGCCAACGCTCCAGTGGTAGGGCTCGTCGTCCACTTCACCAACAGGTTCGATGCCTACTACCTGCTCGGCAAGGTGTATTGGTGTGGGTGCGAGTTCATCGCATTCACCACCCATAACATCTTCACGGACTTCGAGAGCGTCTTCCCCGCTCGCAACCGCATGCACAGCCTCCCGTACTACGTCGGCGACAACGGCCTTGAGGAGGAGGAGTACTGAAGCCGACGGCGAAGAAGACGGTGAAGCCGGCGGTGTGCGTGTTGCCCTAGCTACCCTATCCCTATCTACTATGTAGTGTGAGTGTGAGTTTGGTGTGCGTGTTGCCCGACCTAGCTATGTAAGAACTTGGGAACTTATGTTGCCCTAGCAACCCTATCTATTTATGTGTGTTATATTAATGTTTTGTTATGTTTGTTGCCCTAGCAACCCTACTATCTAAGTTAATTTATGTGTGTTATATTAATGCTTTGTTATGTTTGTATTTCCCTTTGTATTTTGTTTGTCCCAAGTTTAGACACGGCTAATTGGCGTGGGGAAAATTAACCAAACTAACTAAAAATGATGTGTTCATAGATGCCTTCTAAAAATAAGAACATATTGTACATTTGTACACGGCTTTGGTTTGAGAGCTCTGTATTTTTTAGGTATTCCAAGAATACTTTGGTTTTCAGAAATATTGAAGTATCAAATACTTTGAGATGTTTGGCTTTAGTCAAAAGTGTAGTTTTATATACTTTAATATGTAGAAAACTACACTATGTTTGAAGTATATAAAAAAGAGGGTTGGACCTCTTTTTCCAATCATGAAGTATTGGTTCTCTAGGCATAATAATACTGCGGTTTGCAAATACTTTGATTCTAAAAAATGAAGGGACCCATAAAGGAAAGCAAAAAAAATCCTCAATGAGATAGAAGAGATTGGGCAATCAAATTAATGAAAAAAGCAATCAGAAACAAAAAAGGACAAAGCAATCGTTCCTAAACAAAAAAAAGAAACATCGCTTGTTTCTGGGCCTCATTTATCCTTTGTGGGCCTATTGCAGCTTGATTCTCTTTGGGCCCGCGAACTAGGTTTCTAGCAGAACTGACGAACTCGAGGACAAAAGTTTGGCAAGTGCGAGAGAGAAGAGATGAACTTGATGTATATCCCTTGTGCTGCTCAAGTACTGCTTACTGTCATCTGACGAGCTAGGGTATGATCCAACACTCAAGGTTATTTGCTAACAAAATAATCCTATCACTGAACTGGTACTTGTCTTCTGCCGAAACTGAAAGTGTCGAAACTTAACAGTAAACTGCATACATTCAGAGATCGACAGTTGCACTAAACAGAGTTGCATTTGAGATAAACAGACTTGGATTGCTAAACAGTGGCAACAACAGTAGACAAACATCTCTAACGAGAGATGGCCATCAAGTAAAAAATTCCTAGAGCAAGTATTCCTAAAGCTATCAGATTGGATTGCTTCTTCAACTCAATCAGCTGCTTGAAGTTCTTGTTCATCTTCTTCAATTCCGTCTTCAGTTCGACATCTACCACCGTCGGGTATTCCGGACGCGCTGCTGCTGCCGGAGCGGCACTGTCATGGGGCAGATTGAACTCGCGGATTGCATTCCCCCTCGAATCCAGCAAGCCCAACCCTTGAAGCCTCTGGATGTAATCATCCATCCACTCGAAATGGTGGCATTTCTTCACGATCTGAAAACGAAATGTGATAGATTTTTTGAGAAATTAGAGATAAAGGATGCGAGGAAAACTCAGATCTAACCTGCCCCTCCGGCTTGCTCTCGCATTTGACGAACTCGCGCCCAAAGTTCCCATTCTTCTCCTCCTTCGAAGTCAACCGCTTCAGTGGCGCAGTCCGTGGGCAGTCAGTGCATCGAGTCATCGGCACTGGACCATACACCGGCCACGTGGAACGGGGGGCTGACGAGGAGGTCGACATATCGCCCGAGAGGAAGAAACAGAGGAATTGCTCGAGAGGAAGAAGAACGAGAAGATGGGGAAAGAAACAGAGGAATTGCTCGAGAGGAAGAAGAACGAGAAGATGGGGAAAGAAACAGAGGAATTGCCCTATCTGCTCGATGCCTTTGTCTGTCAGATGGAGAAGAGGAGAAGGGGAAGCTATATTGACGATTTGCCACATTGTATTTTGTAGTTTGAATATTTGAACCAACTCTTAACACTGACATGTGGTGGTCATGTGCGAAAAATACAATTTCATATGTAAAGTGGGGCAGATCGTAAAAACCCGAGAAGGACAGTGCAGTAGCCAATCAGGATGCATCACGCGGATCGCGCATGCCTGCCCACATCTGACGGGTGGTGTTTGGCGCTTGGTAGGATCCGACGACGGACGTTCGACGCTAGGGTTTGGAGCATTTCTGCGGGGTTATGAGCGAGTCAACGGGGTTATTAGGGTTTGACCAGATTTCAAATGGCCATAACTAAATTAGAAAAAATCGCAAAAATATAAAACAAACGTAGTTCGTCCGTTTATGATACCTAGTTACCAAAAAAATATAAACTCGATATAGGGGCATTTTTTTGAAAAATCATTTTTTGAAGTGATCTGTCAAAATCAAGTTCAAATGTTTTTAAAAAATTCAAAAAAACTCAAAATGTTGTAATTCTTGTGCACATAGCCGTCATATGTGACAAGGTTATGAGAAAAAAATATAAACTTGGTGTAGGTCATTTTCATGAAAAAAGGCTTCACACAAATGAGCTATCACCTATGAACATGTTCAGAGTTCGTATAATAGGGAGAGAGGGTTTAGGGTTTGAAAAAAAATCAAAAAATTCAAAAAAATCAGAAAAAATCTCCATAGCTTCATTTTCGAGTGAATAAGAAGGATCTGAACTTACTTTTTCATTTTCATATCTAAAACGTGTTATTTCACGGTTTTGAATTAAAAGCATATTTTTTCAAAAAAAATGTAGTAATATGAATATTAATCAATAAATAGTGAGACTTCGTTTTTACCATATATATATGGAACAAGTGTTCATAAAAATATATATGCCTCATTTAGCCAAGGTAAAAAAAACTTGATTTCAAATAGGGCTGTTTACCCTAGCTTTCGAGCTTGTTTCTAGCACATTTCTCATTCGGACTGTTCACCTACGAATATTGGGCTTCAAATGCTCGATCAAATACACCACACAGAGCAATGAACCTCCAATGTTCAACTTCAACTTTGGCTCGAATCCAAATTTTGGCCCAAATTAAAATATTGATTTAAATTCAAATTTTGATGGAAATTTGAATTCTGACACAAATAAGAAACCAAAGTAGAAGCAACATTATTACAAGGGATCCCTTATTACAACTGATAAGTTTTCACAGTAGCTCAAATATACCAAGTTTTAAGATGCCAACATCTTAATACAAATCTACCAAGTTTTAAGCGATCGACTCGCCCTCAAATTGACAACACAAACATTTCCCAACAACTTAATTCAAATTTTCGACTTGCTCCTTGTGTTTGCAGCTGGCTTCACCGTCTTGCTCCTGGTTTCCCTAGTTGAGATGCTCTTTTCTTTCAGACTCTTGTTCCTTTTGATCTTGGGCTTTACTTGGGGTTTTCCCCGTGGAGGTGTTGATGGAGTAGTTCCACTCGCCGAGCACTTGACGACCATTTGACGGTCATCTATGGGTTCAATAATCTTTAAAGGCACAGTTGGAAAAATTACCCCCTCCTCTTCCTCTCTTATAGCTTCAAAACCATCAAAGGCCATGGTTTCAAAATCTTCTGCTTCTTCATCTCTTGGCCTTTTCTCCCTAGAGCTGGTAAATAAAATTATAAGCCATAGGCAAAAAAGACAACAAATGCAAACAAAAGGGTAGCTGCATTCTACAAAGGGTGCAAACACATACCAAGATGCTTCATTTGCTGCTGCATTCTCCACTGCTTCAATTGCTGCTGCATTCTCCACTGCATCTTCAGTCTCCATTGCTGCTGCATTCTCCTCAGCATTGGCTGCTGTCCATCTTTCCTCCTCTCCAAATGATGCATCCACTGCATTGGTACAAAGCCTAGCAATATGCCCCAGAACTCCACATTTTTTGCAAGCACGCTTCTTTGGTAGACGACCCTCCTCACCTGCTCTAATCCTCTGGTTCCTTGGTCTTCCTGGTGGTCTAGTAATGACAGGAGCGTGGAGTTTGAACCCTGGATCTACTATGTTCCATTGATCTTTCCCCAATAGTGCAGGCACATTGTCAGCATAAGCAGACATAAATTTGGCAACAGAGAAATACTCAGAGCAATATTGATCAACTTCACCATCTGCACCCCCGATAACGGTCATCAGATGTAGGGCATGTATGCATGGCTTCCCACGGATCTGCCATTGCCTACAAGTACATTCTCTAGTACTTAGGTTCACAGGATACCTCCATACCCTATTTTTAGTGTCAGTATATGTAACCTCTCCCTCATATGTACCAGATCGAATACATTTCATCTTCAGTCCTCTTGCCTTCAAGTGCAATGCCTTAATCAGTGATGGGAGCATTTGATGACCAACATATTGTGTTTCTGCAATTCTTTTGCGAAGAGCCATCTTTATCATGATCATTTGCCTCATCTTGTCAAATGCTTGCCACAACAAGAGCCCTTTCACTGACTTGAACTTTGAATTGAAGCATTCTGCAAGGTTACTGGTCACATAATCTACTTTGCAGATTTCGTTGAATTGGCTTCTTGACCACACCTTACCATGATGTGCATCCATGTACTCCTTCACAAGAGGATTTTGAGCATACAACACTCTCAAATGGTGTTCATGCTTCCTTTTGCTGCATGTGTATGATGCTGGCCATAAGTTCTCATCATAAACTTTACCTTTGAACTTCTTTTTGAAATTATGCGCTAGGTGTCGCATACATTCCCTATGCTCCACTCCAGGGAATACAATTTCCACTGCACTCTCTAAACCCTTGCAAGCATCTGTGTGTATAGCTAAACCTGGGGGTGTGCCTATAATGTTGCGCAACTGCTGCAGAAACCAGACCCAACTTTCCTCAGACTCTGCCTCCACCACACCAAATGCAACTGGGAATAGCCAGTTGTGTCCATCAACTGCAGAAGCTGCTACTAGCTGTCCTCTCCATCTTCCAGTCAAATGTGTAGCATCTACAGCCAAATAGGGCCTGCAACCATCTAGAAACCCCTGCCAGCAAGCCTTGAAACAAACAAAAGCCCTTCTGAAGCACTCCTTCTGAAATGACTTCCCTTTTATTTTGAATGGAACTGTATGCTTGTCAATCTCTACAACACTCCCTGGACTTGCCATCTCCACTTCAGCTTTGAAAGTGTAAAGCAGCTGAAAACTGTCATTCCATTGACCATTAATTCTGTCAAGAGCCCTTTCCCTAGCATTGAAAATTCTCATGTAAGGAATTTCTATCTTGTACTTCTCAAAAAGCTTCCCATGGAGTGCTGTTGGACCAAGTCCAGGTTCTTCTCTCAGCCAATCCAATATAGCATCTGCCACCCACCTAGTTTTTGCTAGCTTGGTTTTGGCCTTCCCCCCTCCCCCTCCAGGTGGACATGTGTGCTTGTGTGGGTTTTTCTTTATCTGAAACAAAATAAAAGGGTAAAAAACAGTTGAGAAACCTTACTCAACGATCTGAAACTAAATTACTAACTGAACTTGGATTACCTGAATATATTTGCTCTTGATCATACGAGATGCATGCAACTTCCACCTACACCTAGGATATGGACAAAATACTGTGAACCTTGCTGGCTCACTCCTTTTAATCTTATAGGTGTTTTCAGATATAATGCACCATGTTGTCACTGCATTCCGACAGTCCACCATTGATTGGAAAATGGTACCTACACTAAGCTCAGGTTTTTCCCTGTTCCACTCAATTGTTGGCATGTCATCACCATCGTATTCATCCTCGATTAAGCTCTCCATGTTCTCCACCTTCTCTTCATCGTCAGTGTCATCAAACCTAGCTTGGCTGATGGGCTCCTCCATATATTCGTCATCCACTGCTTGCTGACTGGCTACATCGACCAGTTCAGGAAACATCATCTCGTCTTCATCATCATTTGTAGGCACTGCCTCGTCAGGTTCTGCATCTTCTTCTACACCAACTGCAGAAGGTACACGAGAAGCAGCAGCTGAATCGGAACCAGAATTGGCAGCAGGCATGTTCTGGCTCCATGAACCACTTGCTTTACTTGGTGTCGACCTACAAGGAGTGCCGGGGTGCTGGCTATTAGCACAGACAGATGATGTCTGAACTCCCTTCCCCTTCGCCCGTTCTGCGCGTGGCTGAAGCACATCGATTTGGAGTTTACCAAATCGGCAGCCAGCAATCCCAGCAAAAAGCAACGGCATATGATCGTCGCAAGTTAGTGGGAGAAATCTTTGCTCGTCACTGCTGAAGTAATTCAGTTCAACAGCATCGGCATCACTCCAGGGATAGGTGTTTCGGAGCTCAGCTCGCAAATCTTTGAAAGATATGCTGGTTTCTACCACTTTGGGATAGAAAAATGATGAAATCAAATGCGGTTTAGTACCACGCAGCACACTAGTTTCCATTCTAATCGCCAGCCGGAAAGCCAGCGCGGGATCAATCCTATTTTGTTGAAGGAAACAAAGGCTTCAGTTAGCCGGGTAAAATCGAGCACAAATTCAAACGATTCAAGCAAACAGAAGTCAAATACGGCCTACAATACGACTTAGAACGTCAATTCGAGAGGAAACAATGCTTACCCAGGTTTAATCCATGAATTATCTGCCGCAGATTCCACCCAATCCTCTCCACGGTCGACTGCATTCCGGCCATCCTCACTCAACATCGCTATGTAATCCCAGGTGGGGAGGTGGGCTATATCTGGCGGAGACGCGGCGTCGCCGACGAACTGAATAGGGGCATAGGGTGGAGGAAACAACTGTGGTGGACGCGGCACGACGCCGGCGGAGGGGGAGGGGCGGCGCGGTGCAGTGCGGCCTATCTAGATTGTGTTTCAGATTCAGACAAGCTGCCCAATACGTGTCTCCTTGCGGTCCCACCCGTCAGCAAGCAACAGTCAGACGAAGACTCGGCCCCACTCGTCAGCAATTAACGGTCAATGGACGGTCAAGACGGCAAACGCCCGCTATGAGCATTTGTGAGAGTTTCAGCTAAGGAAGAGGGGAAAAGTGAGCAAAAGTTTGGAGCGTGGGGAAAAGTGAGCACAACTAAGGAACCAGGGGCACTAATTTAAATATCCCTACAATTTACCATTGTATTGGGTGTGTTGGGGACACAAGAGACTCTTTGTTATTTGGTTGCAGGGTTGCTTGAGAGAGACCATCTTCATCCTACGCCTCCCACGGAATTATAAACCTTAGGTCATCCACTTGAGGGAAATTTGCTACTGTCCTAGAAACCTCTGCACTTGGAGGCCCAACAACGTCTACAAGAAGAAGGTTGCGTAGTAGACATCAAGGATCACTAGGGACACGGTTTTGTTTATCTATTCACACATGTATTTAAGTTTCCGGTCAATACAATTCTAGCATGAATAATAAACATTTATCAGGAATAGGGAAATATGGTAATAACCAATTTATTTTGCCTCTAGGGCATATTTCCAACAGGACCGCCGCTCGCCGCGACCCCTGCCCAAGGCGCGGACGCATTCTGCACTACCTCCACGGTGCCTCCTCGTCATCGTCGTCGTCCTGGAGCGCCATGACAGCGCGGGAGTACGCCGACCGGGAGCAGCGTCGACGAGACAGGTGCAACGCCGCGCGCCGATCCCAGTTCGCGGACTCCGGCGTCCCGCCACCACACATCGTGGCGGACCCATACCTGTCGTATGCCTGGGCCCTAGACCGCTCCGTGACGACATCGAAGACGGCCAAGCACCGTCTCCGCCGCCTCAATGAGGAAATGGCTAGGTACGGCGAGGAATGGTCCCTCGTCGAGATCGCTGCCGCCGAAGTCGACGCCTCCAACGGCAGCCGCCCTCTCCCCCAGCCCACGTCCTCGATGGCCGAGGCCGCACTGCGCATGGCGCAGGAGGCGGCGGAGAGGATTATCCGTGAGCGTTAGGCGGACGCCGGAAAGCCCTACCGCGACGCCACCACCTTCCGCCGCCCCAAAGCCCGACGACGACGGCGGCGGCGGGTCGGGCGACGATGACGAAGGAGGAGTTGCCGACCAGCCCGGCATTGGCTACGAGGTCACCGTGAAGTATTAGGATAGTTTAGGGATTTAGTTTTAGGGTTTTAGTTCACCGGGCGAAATATCGTCCAGTTTTATGTCCAAAGTATCCTACTTTCAATGAAATCCGTTGTGTTTATATCTAATCTGCACTTGTTTGCACGAATTTCGTCCGGTTGATTTAATTTGTTGTGAAAATGTATGCGGCTAGCGTTGGATGTTACCTCCCGCAGTGTCCACGGACTGGACCCTCCCTCTCCGCGGACGGATGGGAGAGATTTTTTGTGGGTTGCTGTTGGAGATGTGCTTAATACAACTTTGTACTAAAATTAGTACAAAGTTGAGACACTTATTTTAGGACGGAGGGAGTAGAATTCAGAATAGAAGTCCCTTTGCACCTAAAAAATATCTCGGCGTGCGCTTTTTCAGAAAGAAAGAAAACCTATCTTTGCGTATTCTATAGGAAAAAATTATCTCGCTCTCTGCTGCCACGAATGACATGTGGGGCCCAAAGCCACCGCACAACAATTCCGAAGGTCGAACCTCTAGAACATTCGCCATCAGCGGTCGAAAGACCCCCTTTCAGAAGTTTCCATCGCCTTCCAGACTCGCCGCTCCAGCCACCTACATAAACTCCCTCGCCATCTCATCCCCACCAAAGCATTCGACAAAATTCAACCAGCAATCCAACGCAAGACCAACCCGAGGAGATCGACCGAGCTCAAGATCCGCGAGCGAGAATGGCGGGCATGGTGTTCGGCTTGGAGAACCCGATGATGACGGCGCTGCAGCACCTGCTGGACATCCCGGACGGCGAGGCCGGCAACACCGCCGGCGGCGAGAAGCAGGGCCCGACGCGCGCCTACGTCCGGGACGCGCGCGCCATGGCGGCCACCCCGGCCGACGTTAAGGAGCTGCCGGGCGCGTACGCGTTCGTGGTGGACATGCCGGGGCTGGGGTCCGGCGACATCAAGGTGCAGGTGGAGGACGAGCGGGTGCTGGTGATCAGCGGCGAGCGCAGGAGGGAGGAGAAGGAGGAAGCCAAGTACATGCGGATGGAGCGCCGCATGGGGAAGCTGATGCGCAAGTTCGTGCTGCCAGAGAACGCCGACATGGAGAAGATCTCCGCCGCGTGCCGCGACGGCGTGCTCACCGTCACCGTCGAGAAGCTGCCGCCGCCCGAGCCGAAGAAGCCCAAGACCATCCAGGTCCAGGTCGCCTGAGCTGAGATGCATGGTGTGCGGGTCGAATCGAAGCAGAGTGTGAGTGAGTAGCGAGTTTCCTGTGATGAGTAATGGATGGTTTGCTGTTTCGTTAATGGAAATGGGGAATTGGGGATGTTCTCTGGTTTCGCCTGAATAAAACATGCGATTCTCTCGGCCACATTTTCGATTGAAAAATCCAAGATACCCGTGTTCAGAAAATTCAGAAACATGTAATTCAGGAAAACTGGATAAGACCACAACATGTGGAATAGCAAAAATTAGGTGGAAAACGAACTAGCTCTGACACCAGGGAGAAAAATCCTGGATGTCTTGCATTTTCATCTTGACAAATGGCTGCCTGGGAAGATAGAAAAAATAAATTCTAATTAGAATTAAGAATTCAGAAATGTTATTCTGCTTTGCGTGAAAGAAACATGTGACAATCTTTTTTTCTTGCACAAGAAACATGTGAGAATCTCCAAATTCGATTAATCGAGGTATGAGGATATGTGAGATAACCGATTCAGTGTATTATGAACTGATTTTCAAATACATTTATTTTGACACAACGAAAAATAAAGCAGCCATGATTGTGTGGGGGCTAAAAGAGTGATGTGTTATATGCACAAACTTCTTTATCTTGACAGAACTTGGGAAATGCCGTGGTACTCTCGGGTGTGAGTACATATGTGGGAGGTAATTCCAAACAAAAACATAAAAAATCTGAAACATTTTCAAAAACAAATTTGACCTTCTGTTATGCCAAGAAAAAAAAAGGTCCCGTCAACTTCGGAAAATAAAAATCAGACGACGAAAAACGTGAATAATAACTTGTATATATTGTTGATCTTTTTCACCGAAAATATTGTGAAAGTCATTTCCCGTGAAAGCAATTTCTTGGCCAAAGTTTTTATACAAATACAACGAGAGTAGGACATTTTGGAGACCAAATCCAATAGAGGCCTTAGTTAAAAAAACATTTTTTAATTTAAAAAACTAAAAAATCAGTATGCTTGTATACAAGGAGTCAAGGATATAATGTGTATGTGTGTAAAAATATAGGATGATATACCTTAAAATTTGAGCTTCACAAAAAAGGTGACGGCCTTTGAGGATCAACAATACATATGCTAAAAATGCACAAAATTGTCTTTTTTGTAGCCATCATATTTGACCAGAAAATTAACACAAATGTATATTATGTCTCTAGGTATATGTGTATTTTTTCAGAATTTTTTAAAGCTGGAAAGTTTGAATTTCAAAGTTTTCAAATTAAGACCTCCATGGAGCTCGGGCTCCATTTGAAATTTTCATACAACAGAAGGTCAACTTTGTTTACCAAAATGTTTTGTCTTTTTTGACTCTTTTTGGAATTACTAAAAAAATATCATATCAGGTGCACTTGCACCCCAGAGCTGGGACAAGCACCTTTGGCTCTCGGGTGTAGGTGCACCCTATATGGGAAGAAAAATAGCAATTTTGAAAAAAGTGATAAATTAGGAAACTTTTTGTTAATGAATGACTTTCATTCTATTCTAGGTGGAAAAATCAGCACTATATACAAGCTAATATTCATGCTTTTGTCCTTGATTTTTCTTTGCACTAAAGGCGACGGGAGTTTTTTCTTAATGAAACTTTTTAAACAAGTACAATTGAACGTCAACTTTGTTTCTAAAAATATTTAAGAGCTTTTTGACCTTTCCTGGCCCCATATAGGTTGCACCTACACCCAAGAGCCAAAAGGTATTTCTTCGGATTGAAAATGATATTTACAGAATTAAAGAGTTAATGCGTGTCTGAGCGAGCTTTTGCTAGGGCAGTCCAATATGATGGTGACTAATGGGTTTTTTCACCACTCCCCACAAAAGGTGTAATTAGAGCTTAGCCTCAAACTATGTTACCTTTTTTTCTCTGCTAATAGAAACAAGAGTGGTCCTCGCAGTTTGGAAACAAGAATGGTCTTATTAATAGCAAGGTGTACCTTAAGAAAATTGTTTTAATTCATTTATCTTTTCTTAGTGGACGTGAAATCTTTTCGTGGCCTTTTTCCTGAATGGCTTTATTTGATTTAATCCCTTTTGCATAAAATGTATAACTCTATAGTTTTGTGTGCGTCCCAAGCCGAAGGATGTAATGAGGGATTTGGTAATTTGACATCTCCCCAAAAGGGCAGAAGTTGTACAATTTGTGAAAAAACAAAAAATCACCTAGAGAGGTATGGTGTGATAGCTTCCTTGTATGCTCTTTTTTCTTGGTTCTTGTTTGTAATCTCCTATTTCTATATGAAACTGTTGGTTCATAATCAACCCTTGGAAAAGTCAACATCCTGATCTACGAATTTTATAGCGAGGGTGTCATTAAATTCTTTTGAGACCCTTCCCCTATAGAAGTGAAGTTATTTCGTGTAATTATAATTGTGTTTGCTATTTATCAGCTGACTGGAATTTTCAGCCACGTCAGTCAACATGTGACTGAGAAGTAGGTGAGACGACGCTAAGGCCGAGATGGAGGTGACACTGCCTGTCGCGGTGTCTCCAAGATGTAGAGCCAGGTCCTAGACGGAGGCAGGGACGACGCAAGTTGTCATGGCATCGTCGACGGAGGACATGTAGGATGCTGCGAGTTGTGGGGTTCGGGTGGAGGTGGGTTAGAGGAATGACCGGCGACGGTGGCGGCGGCTCGGGCTGATAAGGGCGGTGAGGCTGCAGTGTGGGCGTTCATGTGTGATGGCATTGGGCATGGAGGAAGAAAAAAGGTTACGGGCCTGTTGGATGCATATCGAACAGTGGAGGGAAAACTGACCGAAGAGAAACCTTTTCGAGCCTGAAATAGTCGTTCTCAATTGTAACCTTTGAAACTTGGCACGGTATTGAAGAACCAGAGTTGCATGTGTGTTGTATGACTAAGGCCTTTGTGGCAATTTTAAGGCCTTTGTTTACTCTATCTTGAAGACCTTTGTTCTACACGTCTTCGTATGGATTTTGAAGAAATAGAGTTCCATTGTATGACATGTGAAAAAGAAAAGGTGCACATGATGAGATAGAATCGCACTATGTTTTTTTTATCGTGGTCCTTAAACCTACATCCAAGATATACATATCTATTCCCTCCGTTCTAAAATAGATGACTCAACTTTGTACCAACTTTAGTACAAAGTTGGGTTATCTATTTTGAAACGGAGGGAGTATGTGGTAATTCAGAAATTCAATTCAGCTCCAAGGAGCACGTGCTCCCGGGCCCAAAATAATTTTTGAAATGTCAAATAAGTGAAGACAAGAAATTTATGTGTTCTTAGTCACATCCAAATGCTACCTGTAAATTTTCAGGGCAAAAGGTTAAGCAAATTGAACACCAAATGTTACGCCTATGTCACCCCAAATTTGTTTTCCCCGTTTCGCATGAAAATTGTCAAGTATGCTTGCGACACTAACACGAACATCCATAAAAAAAATTCAGAATTTTTTGAAAACATTTACTATTTTTTCACATTACTGTTCATCTAAGGGCACATGCTCCCGGGAGCCAAAACGCCTCTCCCCACCAAACCTTCTCTTCTATCTGTAAGTAGCTGCTACCTCCATTTCAAAATATAAGAAATATAAGACATTTTGGTAGGCTAGTTTAACCTACCAAAATGAGGTAGTACTAGGTAGTATAATTATTTGTGTATCACTACATTGTCCAAATCATCACATTATTATTGCTAAGTCTCAATCGACTGAGACATAAGTCTCAGTCGATGCTATATTCATTCGATCTTGCGTGAAGATTTATGCAAAAAAAAAAAGCTTTTTCTTGTTTCTTCTTATATTCTATGTTACTTCTTAGTCACCTGATATCTAGCCACACCCACATGATTATTGTTCTGAACACGTGTGTGGCGCACAAGCAACATTTACTACTTCCTTCGTTCTATGATGTAAGCCTTTTTTTTAAAAAATGTCTTACATTATTACATCATGGAACAGAGAAGTAGTTCCGTAGTTCTGTACTAGCTTACCCCTGTGCGGCGGCACGCCGCGCCCGTCGATACGGTGCGGTTATATGGATTATGTTTCTTCTATGTAATAAGTGTTGTTATTTTAGGATGCCAGATGATCACATGAAAAACTATGGATGTAGGGAAAAAAAGATGGAAGGGTGATGCATGTGAACAAAGAGGGGAATATACGATGACACATCTCTTGTAGGGATGATTTATTTTGCCGAACGTGGTGCGAGTCATTGCCAGATTAGATCATCTGATGTAGCCTCCCATTGGATTAGCTCCTATGATAAAGTAGTAAAGAGACGCAAATAGTCAGACGTATGTAGTTAATAATTTTTTCCTTCTTTCATACATTTTTTTACTATCACCAAGAAATGACCGAGGCCAATCTCGTGCACCATCGCCGACTACTCCAGGGAAGCGATCGTGTCCAGCGACGCCAGGGACACGTCGCCGGCGGTCACCCATGCCTTTGAGGCGTCCAAGTGGAACCAGCTCGCTGGCGTGCCCGTCGACCGTCGAACACCTCGCTGTCCCGTGCTGGACGTCGACAATCTCCACATGGTAGCGACAATGATGCAGTTTCTCGCTCGGCGGAGTAGCAGCGACGGAGGCTGGATGCAGCTCCTCCCCAGCAAGCCCGGAGGTGCAGCGTGGGGAGAGCCCGCGGGAAGCCACTCTGAACCTTGGAGCGCGGCTCCACAACTCGCGATGTCCGAGCTTGCTCCGTACTGCACGTCGAAGAAAGGAGGGGCCTAGGAGGGAGGGGCATGCCCGACGAGGCGGTAAACGAAGCTCCTTTCCATCCCACACGAGAGAATCGGAGAGAGGCTCGATGTTTTGCGCTGATGCTATTTCTCGGTGGTACTTCGGTCGAGATGCGAAAGCGAGTGATGACCACAGAGAAGAGGAAGGAGATATTTATAGATGCTTATGGCGGTGGACGATTCAACCGGAATCTTCCGGAAAACACCTCGATCATCATGGGCGGTAAACCGTAGAGGCATCCAGAAGAAGAAGAGATAAGGAAGGAGAAGTAAGCAGTGAGGCAGATAAGAAAGCAACGAAAGCGGTGGATTGGATGGGATGCATGTAGCGCACATGCGAGGGAGACAGAAGGAATGTCCCGTATCTAGCCTAGAATCGCGCCCGAGCGGTGCGGTGGCTGTCTTGGCCATATCCCTCTGTCGTCTTGTAATTGGTTGTAGTTGCCCATCCCGCTGCCTGCTCATGTGCCTTGTAACTGGACGTAGTTACCCATCCCCCGATCACCGCTTCGTCAGACTGCTATAGGTCGGCCGCATATCCAAGCAATGTGTTCCGATTGGTCTGCATGCATGCGGTGACTAATTTGCCAACGTTCCTTTGCTAAGCATCGATTTGCTTGTTTCTTATCTGTTCCCGACGACGAAAGCAAAACTAAAAACCAACACGCCACATGGCCGACTTAATTACAACATAAACGGCTAGAAGCAAACGTCAGTAAAGCAAGCACGTTCAAAAAATTTAGCCGATGCATATACGCCCACACATGCATTTGTACACAGCCACATACCCAAAAAAAATGCACGTGTCAACAGCCCAAACGCCAATAGGTTGCTTTCAAGATCAAACAATTATCTGAACCAAAATCGCTAAAGACACCCAAATGCACACGGAAAATGCGAACCAGTTAACAAAATTTTCATCGAAGGCCAACGGCCATCGCGTGATTCTACAAGGTAATCCACCAAAATAATACACGTGTTGCCATCCAGCTGATCAAGAAGTCACTTTCACATAAGTGGGTAAAAAACCTGGAGGCAAAAACTTTTCGAGATATAGTGGTTTTGGTATAAAAGCCTTTGCCCCTAAAAAAATATATGTATGCACTTTTTTCACAACGAAAATCTCTCTATGCGTATCCTAGTCCTAGAAAAAGACATCTCTCTGCTGCACCGAATGACATGTGGGCCCAAGGCTACTGCACAACCAATTCTGAAGGTCGAACCTCTAGGGACGTGTTTGGTTGCCCGCATGAGGCCCAGCCTGGCCCGGGCGGGAAGAATTTGGCCCGTTTGGTTTTCTGCATTCACTGTGCGGCCCGCATCGCACGAAGCTTAAAGCACGTCCAGGCCAGGCCCAGGGGCAACGCACGAATCGGCAGTAGCTCGCGAGCCTGGCCAGGACGAGGCAGGGGAGGGCGACGCGCTTCTCCCCTCGTGCGAGCAGGGGAGATGGCGCGAGCTCGCCCGCGTCGCCGAAAAATCGGCGGGAGGATTTCGGCTCACCTCCCGCCGCTCCACCCCCTATTTAGCCCCTCCCTCACCGCCCCAACTCCCGCCGCCATTCTTCCTCCGTTCGCGCTTTCCCGCCGACGCGCATCGGCACCGACGAGCAGGTAAGCGGCGCATCTTCATCGGCCGGCTGTCCACGGCGTCGGAGCTCCTTCGCCGGCCGACGTTCATCTTCCACCACCGTCCCCCCTCGTCCTCAAGCTGCAGCCATGGCCTCTGTGAATTCAATCCCCCTTTCTCTCTGTTCCTTCTAGCTAGATCTGAGCTGCAGCTAGGGTTTGATCTAGATGCATGGTTGATTAGTGGTCTGATCTGTGAGCTGATATGGTTGGTTGCTATGATGCGGTTACAATTTGTGGTAGGGCTAGATGTTCAAGCATGTGGTAGGCTAGATTAGTAGTAGAGTTTGAAGTTGAACCTTGTGCTTGTGTTGAATCATGCTCAGATCTGTGATTTGTAGCTATTGGTGGTCCATTTGTAGCATGCTGTTTGTTTTAGATGTATGTTCCTGCTCATAGATTGTCTAGTATGCTTAGTATGATAGTGATGAAGCATGTGCTTGCTATGATAGTGATGAACCATGTACATGTATGCTCCTGCTTTCATGGATTGTCCGGTATGTTGTGTGCTATGCTCACTGTTAATGTGTGCTACGATTGTAGGACATGACCACGCAGACGCAAGATCTTAGTCAGGTCCTTGTCGTGTCCGACAGCCAGTTTGCTCCATCGTTTGTCGAGGACTCGCAGCCTATGTCCGAGATGGCACCTGATTCAGAGGTGTTCGAGTCTGATTCCCTCTATGTGCCAGTAGTGCTCGTTGAGCCAACTACTGTTGCTGCTGCTGCTGCTGCTGCCGCTGCACTCAAGCTAGCAGCAGCAAAGGCAAAGAAGGATAGTAGGTCGAACAACATGAAGTGGCAGCCGTTCATGTCCACGTTCGTGCTGAACAAGATGTGTGAGCTCATCTCTAGTGGAGTTAGGACTGACAAGGGCTTCAAGGAGGTGCACTTGAACACCGTTGCGAAGCAGGTGTTCGAGTTCTGTGGGCAAGAGGTGTCTGCCACCCAGGTGTACAACCACCTGAGGAAGTGGAGAAGTCGATGGATCCAAGTGTCCAAGCTGAGAGACCTTAGCGGTGCCTCATGGGATGAGAACACTTGCTCCATAGTTCTGGAGGCAGAGCACTACGCCGGCCATGTCGCGGTTAGCTCACAACCCTCTTCATTTTCATACTGTCCACCATTACCTACTCCTAATCGCAACTAACAACACTTGTGTTTCATTCTTAGGACCACCCAAGGGACGCTGAGTTCCTCAACACACTCATCCAGAACTACAACCAGATGCAGCACATCTTCTCCTTCAGGGCTGGCAACTGGGAAGCATGCCATGGGCTCGGGGGAGCCTCTTGGTTCTCCCATGCCTAACTTCCCTGGGACCCCGGACGTCGAGATCCTTGATGGCCCTGACAAGCCCCCTGCGAAGCCCTTCGACAAGCCATTTGACCCCGTTGATAGGAAGAGGAAGAGAGGAGGCCTGATGGAGGAGGAGATCAATGTCTTCTGCAGCATGACTGGGGCGGTGAAGGAGGTGGCAACAGCCACCAGGGAGTGCAAGCCCCTCGACGTCCACCCTGACCTGTATGCCGCTGTCATGACCCAGGGTGGCTTCAGCGACGAGGCTCTCATGGCAGCTCTCAGCCACCTGCTTGACAACAAGGCCCAGGGTGTTGGGTACGTTGCCATGGCCGACGCTCACAGGGTGCTGTGGCTCAGGAGCTGGCTGGGCAAGCACTACTACTAGAGTAGTGCTGCCTGTGAGCGTGCATGATCCCCGACGGCGATGGTGGTGGCGACGACGACGACGGTGACGGTGATGATGACGACGTACATTTTGTGTAGCTAGGGCTCAAAAACTATTTGATGGTCTGTATATTTTGGTGAGGTGGTATATACTAACCCCTCACGGTGACGGTGAACTTGCGGTGGTAGGACGACACCCTCTTTTGGATGTGGTGGTAGGTTAACACCAAGGTGGTGCTAGGAAGAACTTGCTATGCCGTATGATCATGCATGCATGCTTTACTTCTCTTCTGCTCCATTGTTGTTTGTGTGCTACTTTGCTTGCTACTTGTGCTCCATTGATTTGCTGCTTCAACTCTTGCTGTTGTGCATTGCTAGGGCAAGTGGTATGCCGTGTTCATTGGTGAGATTCCAGGGGTTTATAGTTCATGGGAAGAAGCCAATGCACAAGTGCCATCGTATAGCAACAGCAATTATAGAGGGTTCAAGACTAAGCAGGCAGCAGAACAAGCTTACTCCGCCTGGGTGCGAAAGGACGGAGGCAGCAGTGTCGACAGTGCCAAGGTTGGAGTTGTCAAAGTGGAAGCTGCTAAAGTGGATCGTCAGTTCGGCCTGAAGCTGAAGAACTTCATCATCTTCGCCCAGTTCGTCACCATTACTGTGTTGTGGCGTTGGTGTGCTAGGTATGGGTAAGCTCACCAACTAGGATACAAGGTAAGCACAACATATACGCCGTATGCAACCAAACGCCATGTTCATGTGCCGCTAGGGCCAATGCAGCCAACCAGACAAAGTGCACTTGCGTATTACCTAATGCAGGGACTAGGATGCACGCAACCAATCAAATTGTATATGGCGTATTAGGACCTGTTTTTTCTTAACCAGATTGGATTGAGAAGGGCATGCAACACGACTGCTATTCCAAACTGGAACCAAACACGCCTTAGAACTTTCTCCATCGGTGCCCGAAAGACTCCCCACTGCTTCGCACTCGTTCCACCACCTTTCAGAAGTTTCCATCACCTTCCAGACTCCCCGCCCTCCCTCCTCCTCGCCATCGCATCCCCACCAAAGCATTCCACAAAATTCAACAAGCAATCCAACCCGAGGAGATCGATCGAACGAGAATGGCGGGCATAGTGTTCGGCTTGGAGAACCCGATGATGACCGCCCTGCAGCACCTGCTGGACATCCCGGACGGCGAGGCCGGCAACACCGCCGGCGGCGAGAAGCAGGGCCCGACGCGCGCCTACGTCCGGGACGCGCGCGCCATGGCGGCCACCCCCGCCGACGTGAAGGAGCTGCCGGGCGCGTACGCGTTCGTGGTGGACATGCCGGGGCTCGGGTCCGGCGACATCCAGGTGCAAGTGGAGGACGAGCGGGTGCTGGTCATTAGCGGCGAGCGGCGGAGGGAGGAGAAGGAGGACGCCAAGTACCTGCGGATGGAGCGCCGCATGGGCGAGCTGATGCGCAAGTTCGTGCTGCCAGAGAATGCTGACATGGAGAAGATCTCCGCCGTGTGCCACGACGGCGTGCTCACCGTCTCCGTCGAGAAGGTGCCGCCGCCCGAGCCCAAGAAGCCCAAGACCATCCAGGTCCAGGTCGCCTGAGATGCATCGTGTGCGCGTCGAATCGAATCAGAGACGAGAGTGAGTGGGTAGTGAGTTCTCTGTATGAGTGATGGGAGTATGGTTATCTGAGAGAGGGTGTGGACTGTCTGTTCGTGCGTACTGATGGTTGTTTGATGCTTCGTTAATGGAAGTGCAGATGTTCTCCTGCTTTGCCTGAATAAAACATGCGAATCTTGAAGTTTTGAAGCGCGTTTTTAAGTTGAAGGCCCATTGGTTTGGAAATTTTGAAAACTGCAGTTGTACCTAAACGGGAAATTGGAGCAAGAATTGTCAAATTTTGGAGAAATTTTCAGCAGCTGTGTTTTGATGTCTGGCTTTTGTGAAGGATGAATCATATTAAGTTTCCTCCTGCAATCTGCCCTTCATATGGTAGAAAAACTTCCAAATTCGATTACACATATGATACTGAGGTACGAGGAAATTTAAGATACGCCCTATTTCCCAGAAATTTGATATATGCTGATTTGGAGATGTGCTGTATCTTGAACTGATTTTCAAATTTATTTATTTCGACACAGAGCAAAATAAAACTGCCTGATTCACGCAGGGCCTTATTTCAACAGAAATAAAAAACCACACAACTAAACCTGATTTCAGTTTTTTTTTTCCTTGGCCAGGAATGTGTACCCCGAGCTCTGTTACAAATAGTATGGCAGCGCACAGCCATACCACAAGGCAGAAAAATCAGTTCAATCTTCAAGGTGAGCAAAAATTTCACTACTGGGTACACAAAATAAGATGGTCCACTATCAAAATTTCATGTTGTGTCTTCAAGATGTCAGGCAGAACGAACGCCATACATCTCCAGCGAAAATGAAGCGACGAACATGATGCAAGGTTTACATAGTATCTGCATCCGAATCGGAATCGCTGTCATCCTGTCTGGACAGTGGGCTGTTGAGATTACTCGCGTACAGATCCTTCCCCGTTATCTTGTCCCGCACATTGGTGGACATGTACGGCGACTCGCATCCCTTGACCTGCAATGGCAGCAGAAAGAAGGTTAAGCGGGGATGCAACAAAATTTCAATTCGCGGCGCAACAGAGTTAGTAGTTGCATCTAAAACCTAATTGGCTGCAACGCAGTTGATATGTTACATGTGATACAGCTTGATTCTCTCGTTCCGTTAGAGGCATCAACTATGTTTTTTTTAATTGTTTTTCTACCATCAATATGTATGCGAAGTGCCTATTAAGCACGATGAAGTATTCGCGACAAATTTAATTTTTTTTTATAACTTCAAAACTGATTATGGTAGAGAGGACATAACAAACTCTAATGTTTATTCCTTTCTGAATTAGCAAATGTTTTGTTTGAATTTGTTGAAACGCTCGATTATTTGTTTGCTCGCACACCAAAATGATCTCTAATACGTTAGGCTATCACAGAGATCCTTCGGAGAAGGTTACCTGCAGAACAGATCGCGGAATCTCAATGAGACCCTGCAGCAGCAGATCTACGCTTTGAAGATGTTCAACAGCAACAGGAGTGATAACATATAACAGGCCCCTTTGCACATCGATGCCTCTGACAATACCTGGGCAGGTTTATATGCCATTATCAATGTTTACACAAATTTAATATACGGTAGGTGCTTATTATGAATATGTGTGCATCACACACACACAGAGAGAGAGAGAGAGAGAGTACCAAGCCCAACACACCAAGGAATTGCATGGGCTGTCGCAGGTGTGTCACAACTACTTGCCAAGCCAACTATGGTTGCATTCAGACTATGCCATATCTCAGTACGGGGTACCTGAACAGAAAAAACAATATGCAGAATATGATTTTGTCTGTTGCTGCTCAGTGCTTTCAAAAACATAGAAGTGAAATCACAGGATCTTCCACTTTTCACGTTCCACCATCCTTTATCACCAACGCAAAATAAAACCCAGGGTAGATTTTTGGCATATAAATACACCATACTCTTAATAATGTCCTAAATTAAAGATCTTGGGTTAAAAATCAAACTAATGAGTCATTAAGTAATTCAATAGCTAGCTCAACATGTTACAGAAAACTAATTATATCTATTCAGGATGGTACTTCAGTTGGGACTACAAGCATTTCTAATATAGAATTATCTGCCTAACAATTTCATTGACTGCCCTTGCATGCTTGGTTGGCACCTTATCTTTCTCTGCGGAGTACTGCTAGACTCAATTTACGCCTAACGACCTTCAGCTAACTCAGAGGTTCTACTCAGGTCAAACAGCACATTTGAGGCATGACATAACTAATCCTGAAGGCAGAGGCCATGGTCATACAAGGATCGCCCAGCCCAGTGCTTACGAAGGTATCAACAATTGGCTACCAAAGTAACAATTACTGAGGTGTTGATGCCTGTATTTCTTGCAATAAGCCAAAAAAGGGTTCAAATTAAAAGAAGTTTAAAAAAAGTGAGCCAGATTATGTTCCAGAGCATAGTCGACGGGAAAGACAACTAACCTCGCAATGAAGATGCATAACTGTAACATCTGAAAATGATACTTCATAGGGTGGCAGTGACGCTAGGGCATAAGCAAGCTCTTTGTTTGTTGCCAGTGATATGTCACTTGAAAAACATTGTTTAAAGTACTCCACAAGCCGCCGTTCACGCATTCCACCCCCATCTTTCCGCTTTAACGATCTTGACAATTTAAATACATCATTACTATATTTTTCTCAACTAAAAAACAGTACTTTATGCACTGGGTCTGTCCTTTAAAAAAAAACAGTACTTGATGTAGAATATGAGCCTATAAGTATGAATAATTTATCTGTAGCTGGAAAGGGAGCTTATTCATCAAAGAAGCACAAGACAACAGACACGAAGCTAAATAGTTGCACTAGTATTTGGACCAACAACATTATAGATGACCAGGCATAAACGACTGGAAATATACTATCTTATCTTTCAATGTATTGGACTAAATTTGACAGGGAGAAAGATAAATATTCTTCCAGTTATAATTACAATGAGTAATTCCTAATCTCCTGGGATGGAGCGGACAGAGGCGCCCACCGCAATCGAAACTGGTAGAATCGTAGGGAGAAAGTATGGCAAATTCAGTACTCATTGTTCATTTGCTGTCTGTAAATTTGATCTTATCTATTTGTACTTCATACAAGAGACCGGAAGTTATTGTTTGCTAGTCAACAACGATATTCATCAAAGTTTTTTGCCTTTACAAAAAACTGTCCAGGAGCTGTAGCATTCACTAAACAAGGACATGGGCATCAATGTTGCTCCTAGGACTCGAACCAAGATACGCAGGGAGGTTAAAGAGCCTCAACCGGTATACCAACATCAAGTCATCAAATGAATGCGAAGAATATTTCATGGTACTAAGACTGAACCGAGCTGGGCAGGGAGGCTCAACAGCCTCCCCACCACCAGGCCACTGGCCTTCTCCATATTCATCAAAACACTAGGAAGACTATTTGACTGTCTTTTAGCTACTCAACTTGTAACAGTTTTTGACATTTACTTGAGCATTAAACTGGAAAAAATATATGAATACTTACGATTTTGACAAGGAATCACGACTTGCAGCATCAATTGTAATCACTTTAGGTTCTGTTTCCCCACCGGTTAACCAAAACATTCCATCAGGGAGATTCTTTCTCTGCATTCTGGTGCGTATCGGAACAACAATTGTGGGACAGATATACCTTAGCATCTCTACAAGCATATCAAAACCAGTACCTGCATTAAGATGAAAACAAAGGGTCTTCAGAACAGTGAACACTGAACAATGAAAACACATATACGCCCTAATGTGATAAACAGAGCTGGGCAACTTAAGAGGATTGTTAATATATACCTTTCACCCATCCAGGAGTATTGACAATCAAAGGAAGCACTTCACTCCCAGGACAACGATATTTTTCAACGAAGTAGTTATACAAGAGAAATAAAGAGTTCAGATATGATTCTGGATCCCCTTTTGAAGATATATCACCGTAGAAGCAGCACCTGATGGGTTTTACATAAAGAAATGCAGGCATTAGAAAGGAAACTAAGTTCAAAAAATAGTAAACTGAAAATGTCTCTTCATCGGAATCTAAAAGGCTACCTTAGTGATACAAATAGCACATTGACAGTTCCAAAGACTCTAAAACCTAATATCGTGATTGACAGGAATTTGTTGTATGCACAAATAACAATAATAACACAGAACATGCATTAAGAGAATTGGTGAGCAACAGATCGAAGAGAAAAGGATAACAGATAACTTAACACCAACAGCTAAACATAGTTTATGGAGTACTCTATCTGACTACAAATGTAGGTCGTTCTGGACATTGACACATTTTCCAAGGTGAAACTGTAGCCATCAATTTCTAAGAAAATATGCTACTTCAAACAATATAAAGAAGACATTACAAAAGTATATTTGCTAACTGATATATAATATCAAGTTCATGTTATCAATGGTTGCAAAACATTTCATAGTGATGGTCAAAGAATGTTTGGCTGGTCGAAATATTGAAACGACCTAAAGTTGCAATCCCAGGGAGTATGTCCTTGAGGTTTTGTTCGTCAAGTTGCTCTTTCATTCTGAAGCACCTAAAGCACGAAACCTTGCTCTTAAACATCAATTCTCATGTGAATTCAAACATTGCAATGCACCTCTAGAAAAGACAGGACCGGGAGGCCAGGAACTACTCCCTTAGAATAAAAAAATAATAATCCCACACCTGAGGGCACTATTTTAAACATCAAAACAAGAACTTACTAAGCAGTAAGCACAGATTCCTAAACCCAAGTAATAATCGCCATTAATCACTTCGCAAGCTAGAAGAAAGAGCGAGAAAATATCACACCTTTCGGCCTCCCGCAGAACCGGGTTCCACATATCTGCATAGAAAAATAACACATGTCAGTGACCTGACTACCTGAGGAACTAGCATACCACTAACACCCAACATAAAATCCTCTCCACTAACAGCCTATGGCTGCGCAAGGTGTATGAACCTGCGATAGCTTCATCAACGATGTGCAGAGAGAGACAGCCCGGCGGCGAGAACTCCGGCTGCCCCACGTCTGTGTCGAGATACCCAATCCTCCCGTAGCTGCAAAACAGCACAGCACACCAGCAGTTAGATAACACAGTGTGGTAACAGTGCTAATGCAGTCGTCGTGAATTGGATTCGCATGGTCACCTGGGGAGCAGCTTGTTGAGGAGGAGGCGGGTGAAGGTCGACTTGCCGCTGTTGGAGGGGCCGCACACGAGGACGACCGGAGATGAGAGGTCGGAGGCGATGACTTCGGTGGCCAAGGCCCAGTCGTCAGGGACTACCACTTCCGGCGCCTGCTCCGGTGGAGGAGTGGCGGGGGCAGGGCTTTTGGGGCTGGCGCTCGGGCTTGGGATGGGGCATGCAGCGCGGATGGCCGGGGACGCAGGGGGAGGTAGGGAGTCGAGCTTCTGCTGCTTCGACCGCCGGCGGTGCTTCATTGCCGCGCCGCTGGGATGCCCGAGGGGGCAGAGGCTCGAGGAGGAGAGGTTCTTCGGCGGTGGTTAGAGGCTGAGCCGGGGAGGGACCGAGGGAGAGGGCCGGCCGCCGGACCTGGAATCGCTCGCCGCCGCCGCTGGGAATCGGGGGAGGGAGAATAGGAGACGAGGTGCTCGGCTGCTCCCACAGCCCGCGTGTCTGGTTTGCTGCGTGGCGCCGTGGGTGCCAGTTTGGGCTGGACTTGAGTTCGTGGGCCAAATGTTCACCGTGGGCCAAAAGTATACTTTACCCCCTCAAATCCTTCTAATTGGATCAAATCCCCCCTCAAGTCTAAAACCGGATCAATCACCCCCTCAAATCTGTCATACTGGATCAATCCAGTAGATGTGAGGTCTATATAAGACTATGCTTGGGCGGTTGAATGTTGGATAATGCAAGCGAGACAAGCTCACGTGCTCACGTGATCGACTGCTTGTATGGTTGTCTGCTTAAGAAATATAAATATATATTTTTTTGAAAAAATCTTAATTCAAAATGGTAAGGAAAATTCGTACCGTACCGAAAACCATAAACCATAAATTGGTTTCATTTAGTTTATTTTTTGTAAGGTTTTTTTATTTGGTTTAAAATGCACAGAGAGAGTGTAGCGACCAGACCTCAAATGGTCTGTGCTGCTGTGCACCAGTGTCATCCCTGGATCAGTAATGCTGACACGCACAGTACAAATGGAGGATTTATAACAGAGTAGCAATCACACACTTATTACATCGAATATCTCCAAAGAGAATAAGTATGATAAATATGGCTTAAGGCCATCTAAAACGATAACAGCGGAAGACTTGGAAGATAAGTGAGTCCATCAACTCCAACGGCATCACTGAGTATAAGACCACGACCTAAGGCACCTTACTCGTCGTCTGAAAAGTCTGCAACATGAAACGTTGCAGCCCGAAAACGGGTCAGCACATGGAATATGCTGGCAAAATAACACATGGAGAAATAATGAACATAATAATGCTATACTACATGCATATATGGCTGGTGGAAAGCTCTATGGTTAAAGTTTTGCGAAAAGCCAATTTTTCCCTACTGCAAAGGAATAAATTTTATTTAACTATCATGGTGGTTGTTAAACATTGAGATGGTTGACAGCATCTCAATCCCAATTAAAAGTCATCATTAACCCAACAAAATTAATTAAAAGTAACATGGTGATGAGATTCAAATGATAATCCAGGTACTAGATACTCAAGTTGTCCATAACCGGGGACACGGCTAACCATGATTAGTTTGTACACTCTGCAGAGGTTTGTGCACTTTTCCCCACAAGACTCAACCGCCTCCGCTTGATTCTCGCACTACATGATGTTTGAGAAACGGATGATCGAGACACAGCCTTCAGGAACAATCACTCTTTACTCCGGGTGGACAGTTACACCTACTTTCCCCTACATCTGCTAGCCCACCTCTTCAAGAGATCATGTAACCTACTCAACTATGCTAGAGCCCATAATAGCTTGTGGCTGCACACGGAAGTTTCTAGCATGAATAATCTTATGATCCCTTTGAGCCTGGGTGGCGGTCCTTATACAAACAGACAACACTGGGTTCTCCAGGTGCCTCAATCCACCCAGATGTGAGTTTTAGTTGCCACCTTAAGTAAACCATTATTAACAATCTCACATCTGTCGTGAATGTCTCTCAAACCCAATCCACGTCTACGAGCATAGCATGGCAATATAATAGCAATCGTAGAAGTAACTCCCAAGGGTTTGATAAAAAGAACAGGTAATAGGTACTACCTCAACTACTTCCCAATACCCACAATTTAATTAGATCCTAATCATGCAATGTTTGAGGAATAGATCTAATGCAATAAAAACTGGGTATGGAAGGTATATGATCAAAGTGTTACTTGCCTTGCTGATGATCCGCGAAACCTAGCGATTCGAAGTAACAAGCGGCACACTCCGGGTACTCTATCGCAAACAAACAAGCAAACAATAAGTACTTATCTAATGGACAGGTAAAACTCGAATGAAAGATCCAACCAGAAAATTCAACTTAAGAACTCTGGTTTGCAAAAAGAATCAACTCGAACGAAGCAACGAAAGTCAAACGGCGAAAGAAACAAGCTCCGTTTACTAATCTGGATCTAGGTCAAATTTTACTGTAGCAAAAACTTATTTGAGTAGGTTAAACGGAAAGAGAATTTCGAGACGAAACTCTAGGCGCTTGAATCGCCTGATTCCGATAAATGAGCGAAAAGTTAAACAGAAACGAAGATCTGATCAGAAATCGAGATCTGAGATAATCGCGGAAAAATCCGACGAAAAAGAAAAACTGACGAACGGTTAACGAACGGACGTTCGTTAACAGAGAAAATCCGACGAACGCGTTCGTTAAAACGAACGGGTCGGTGAACGTTCACAAAATAACAAAACCGAAGAAATAAACCGATCTAGGGTTTTTTTTAAAACGAACGATTTTTTTTAACAAAACCGGCAAACGACGGCGAGGTAATACCTCGTCGGGGCGGGGCTCCGGCGGGCTCGGCTGGGCTCCGGCGAGGGCGGCGGGGGGCG